>NW_027132548.1:0-4259 GCF_026122565.2 Emydura macquarii macquarii | reverse complement strand
AATCCCTTCTTTCTGCCAACTCTGGCAGCAGGGACGGGGGTGGGTGTGGAATGGACATGAGCAACACATCTCGAAGAACAACAGTTACTGTAAGTAACCCTGTTTTCTACTTCGAGTGATTGCTCATGTCCGTTCCACTATCGGTGACTAACAAGCCATACCTTGGAGGTGGGTAGGAGTCAGCGTTGAGCTACTCTCACGAGCATGGCTCTGCCAAACCCCACATCCTCTCTCGCCTGCTGCACGATGGTGTAGTGGGACATGAAGGTGTGCGCCAATGACCAGGCGGCAGCTTTGCAGATGTCCTGCAGGGGCACTCTCTCCAGGAAGGCCGCCGAGGCCTGGGCTCTGGTTGAGTGCGTTGAGAGAGCCCCTGGAAGCGGCACCTTCGCCTGCTCTTAGCAGCACCTGATACAGGCGGTGATCCAGGCAGAGATGCGCTGGGTTGAGACAGGTGAGCCCTCCATCCGGTCAGTCACTGCCACGAACAGCTGCGTTGACTTCCGGAACGGCCGCGTCCACTGGATGTAGTAGGCCATGGCTCATCTGATGTCCAGCGAGTGCCATCTCTGCTCCTCCTCGGACCTGTGCGGTTTGGGAAAGAACACAGGGAGGGAGATATCCTGGTTATAGTGAAACTGGGACACCATCTTAGGCAGGAAGGCCAGGTGGGGTCTCAGCCGCACCTTGTCTTTATAAAAGACGGTGTAGGGGGGCTCCGAGGTCAAAGCTCTTATCTCGGAGACCCTCCTAGCTGATGTAATGGCCACCAGGAAGGCTACCTTCCAGGAGAGGACAAGCAGCGGGCATGTAGCCATGGGCTCGAAGGAGGGTCCCGTCAGAGCAGCGAGGACCAGGTTCAAATCCCAGGGAGGCACTGGGTCACGGACCTGCAGGTACAGCCTCTCCACCCCTTTAAGGAACCTGACTGACATGGGCTGCGAGAATAATGACCTCCCTGATGGAAGGCCGAGATGGCCACCAGGTGCACCTTCAGGGAGGCCAGCGCTAAGCCCTGGAGCTTCAGGTGGAGCAGGTACTCCAGGATCGCCTGTATGGGCGAGCAGCTCGGTGGGATGCCCCGGGATTATGCCCAACAGGTAAAGTGCTTCCACTTGGTCCGGTTCACCACCTGAGTGGAAGGTTTTCTGCTACCCAGCAAAACCTGTTGGACTTGCACCAAGCAGGTTCTCTCGCCCTCCGTCAGCCAGAGAGTCTCCATGCCATCAGGTGGAAGGAGTCCAGGTCCGGGTGCAGCAGACGACCCTGGTCCTGGGACAGCAGGTCGTAACGCCTTGGGAGCGGCACTGGCGGGGCGATGGACAGGTCCTGTAATATGCTGAGCCAGTGCTGTCTGAGCCAGGCTGGGGCGATCAGTCTGACGTCTGCTTTGTCCCTCTTGATCTTCAAGAGGACTTTGGGCAGCAGCGGAATGGGGGGAAACGCATACATGCGGGTCCCCGCCCAGTCTATAAGGAACGCGTCAGAGATGGAGCCCGGCTCGCGACCCCGGAGCAAGCAGAACCTCGGGCACTTCCTGTTCCAGGACGACGCGAACAGGTCCAGTTGGGGAACACCCCACTTGCAGAAAATGGAAGTCACCACCTCCGGGTGTACTGACCAGTCATGGCAGGGTAGAAACGACCTGCTGAGGCGGTCCACCTCGTCGTACCTGACCCCTGGGAGGTGAGAGGCAGACATGTGGAAGTCGTGCCTCACCGCAAAGTCCCAAAGTCGAATGGCCTCCTGGCAAAGGGCCGAAGAGCCTCCCCCCCGCCTGTTCATGTAAAATATGGCCACTGTGTTGTCCGTGAGGACCTGCACCATCCTGCCCCTCAGGAATCTGAGGAACACCTTGCAGGCCAGCCAGACTGCTCTGAGCTCCCGGACGTTGATGTGGAGATACCTCTCCTGTGCCGACCAGAGCCCTGGGTGCTGAGGTCGCTGCTGATGTGGGCCCCCCCAGCCCCCATGATAAGAGTTATTGATGGTGCCAAGTCTCTGAAGGGAACACCCCCCAGAACCTCCCCTGGGTCCCTCTACCAATCCAGGGAGGTCAGTACCTGAGTGGGAATCGTGACCACTCTGTTCAGTGAGTGCCTGGCTGGTGCATACACCGAGGCCATCCACGCCTGGAGAGGCCGTAGCTTGAGGCAATCCAGCCTCACCACGTATGTACAGGCTGCCATGTGTCCCAACAGCTGCAGGCAGTGCCTGGCTGTCGCCGTGGGAGACCTGTGGAGATTGTCTATTATGGCGGCCATCACCTCGAACCAAGGAATGTGGGAGGAATGCTCTGGCCTGGGTGGCGTCCAGGGTGGCCCTGATGAAGTCTATGCACTGCACCGGGGTGAGCGTGGACTTCTGCTCGTCGATGAGCAGCCCCAGGCTGGTGCATGTCGCACAGGTAAGCGCCAGGCTGTTTCTCACGTGGGCCCTGGACTTGCCCCAAATCAGCCAGTCGTCCAGGTAGGGGAAGATCTGAACCCCTCTGCAGCGCAGGTGTGCCACCACCACCGCCATGCATTTTGTAAACACCCTGGGGGCGGACGAGAGGCCGAAGGGAAGGGCCGAGAACTGGTAGTGGCAGCCAGCTACCACAAACCGGAGGAACCATTTGTGACCTGGAAGGATAGTAATATGAAATAAGCATCCTTTAAGTCGAGGGCAGCGTACCAGTCCCCTGGATCCAGAGCGGGAATGATGGAGGTTAGGGAAACCATACAGAACCTGAGACGTCTGATGAATTTGTTCAGACAGCGGAGGTCTAATATGGGCCTCAGGCCCCCCTTTGCCTTGGGAATGAGGAAATATCGTGAATAGAACCCCTTTCTCGTGGAGGAACCACTTCCACAGCTCCGAGGAGGAGGAGGGAGTTGCTTGTGAGAGGGGTCCCTGAAGAGGGACGGGGTAGAGGGGAGTCCGGGGGGGAAGGCCATGAGCTGCAGGGCGTAGCCTCTGTGGACTACCCTGAGGACCCAGCAGTCTGAGGTGATGTTCTGCCACTCGGTGTAGTACAGCCTGAGTTTGTGGGTGAACGGCGGGGTCGGATGCAGAGGGACGGTGAAAGTGCCACCCTCGGATGCACCATCAGAATTGGTGCTTGTTGTTATGCCCCTTGGCTGGGCCTTGCTGGGGGCCCGCCAAGGACCCCTGACGGTCGTGCCGGTTAGGTGGTCTGTCTCTGTCCCGACCCCCTAATGGGTTGGGTGGGCCTGGGAGGCGGCCTAGGGGCAGGCTGGGGCTGGTGTTGGGCTTGTGGCCGAGACTGATGCCTTGAGGCCTGAGGGATGTAGAGCCCTAATGATCTTAATGCAGCCCTGGAGTCTTTCAGGATGTGCAGTTTGTCATCTGTCTTTTCGGAGAAGAGGACAGCGCCATCGAAAGGCAGGTCCTGGATGGACTGCTGGGCCTCCTGAGACAGCCCCGATGACTGCAGCCAGGAACACCGCTGCATCACAATGCCTGAAGCCATGGCTCTGCTAGCGACAGCTGCTGCATCGCTGGCCGTTTGTAAGGCCGCCCCTGCCACCCCAGCGCCTTCCTCAATGACCATGGCAAAGTCCGCTGCCTGGTCCTGTGGCAATCCCTGCGCGAACCTCTGCAAGGAGGACCATAGGTTCAGGTTGTAACGGCCGAGGAGTGCCTGGTGGTTGGCGATCCTCAGCTGCAGGGCCCCCGTGGAATAGACCTTGCAGCCAAAAAGGTCTAGCTTTTTATTATCCTTATTCTTGGGGGTATTGCCCTTGGCCCCCTGCCTGTCTTGTTGGTTGGCGGCATCAGCCATGAGAGTCCCCGGAGCAGGATGGTTATAGAGAAATTCAAACCCCTCCGTGGGGTTTTCGGCAACCTTGGACACAGGGGCTGGCATGCTGGGCACATTGTGGGGGGGAGCATTTGCCATGTGGGTTAACATCAGTGTGTCTAAATCACAAATATTTGCATAAGATGTGCCATGTTGGGTTACTGTTAGAAAGGTTGTAGTGTGCAAAGTCAGATGATGTTACTTATGTTCAAGTGTAATGCGTGAAAAGGAAGTTGGATATATTTGAGACATCTGTATTTCAAAGTGTGCTGCCTGGGCAACATCTCAGACAGGATGGCTGCAAGACCATAGCCCGCTTAATGGCCCATTAAGACACTCACAGAGGCAAGGGGCCCAGGAAGAAACCCCAGGCACCTGAAGAGTTACCAGGATTGGCCCACATGACTCTGGACTCCATTTTAATTCTTGTGACTTTCCCCAGGCCACATGGCCA
>NW_027132547.1:0-4317 GCF_026122565.2 Emydura macquarii macquarii | reverse complement strand
TACATTTGAAATATATCTTTAATATGAAGTGTTACGATAGAAATCACTTATTTGTATTACACAATTTAGAAACAAACAAAATGTGCTGATAAGAATTCAATTAGTTAAATAGGCAAAGTTCATAGGAGGGGGATGGAAACAGGGCAGAAATGAAGAGCAGGGGCAGCAAGGAGCCACCCAAATACTTAATAGGGTCAGTAAGATACTGCCAGGAAAGCATCCCATAGCTCTGAGAATTGTTCTTAGCTGTTTCTGGGATGGTTTTCAATTCTTTCCACGGTAGCCAAGCTTACAATGTCTATGCTCCAGTCTTCCATGGTTGGTCAATTTTTGGATTTCCTTTTGTCATACTCGTCTTTTAACAATTATTAGTGCTGTGCTTAGCCAAAGTGTTTCATATTTATTCAGCTTCCAATTAACATCCATTAGGTTTTAAATTACCTGGTTATCTAACAACACAATGTTATTTGATATGAAAAGAAATTATCCATGCAATTCAGTTCTGCGTGTATAGGAGCCTCCCCAGAGCATATGGGTCAAGTCAGCATCTGCTCAGTCACAGCATCAACATTTGTCTGATTTAGCAGCATCTGTTTTGAACAGTTGGCGAGGGGTCCCATGCATTCTCCGTAGGATTGTCAGCTGGATTAATCTTCAGCAAAGATCCAAGGAGCAATTCAGAGCAGTGGGTCAAATTTGTTTCCATTGGATAGCAGAGAATACTTGGCCTAGTTCCTCCTCCCATTTCTTTTCTATAAAATCTGTGTTTAATTCAAATTTGCTTGCCAAGTGTTGCCATAGGTATTGGTGATCTGGATAATAATTGGAGAGATGAAAGCAGTTCAGCTGGGTCAGGGATAGCAGAGGTACTGGGGCCAAACAGCTGGAGATGGCATGGTTAGCTGGATATAGTGCCACTCCTCCTTCAACTCTAGACTGAACCTTTCTTGTTATATTGTGGAAGGGGGGAAGGTGTCATTTTCAATAAATTGACTGACGGTCAGAATCCCTCTCTAATACAATCTGGCCAGGGACAGGGCTGCCTGCTAGACAGAGTTTTGAGTTACCCCAGAAAGAGACCTTGGTATGCAAAAGGAGGTGATTTTTAAGATTAGTAAACATCAGACACCAAGTATTTCCAGCTGCCACAGTAGTGGGCCATTGTTCTTTAGGGAATCCGTAGTAATCTGTATGTAGCCACTGGAAAGGGGTGAAGGAGCCGCCAATTCTGCTTCCAGCTGGAGTCATTCCAGGGCTGCACCGCACAAGGGAAGGCGTCTCTGGGCTGCTTGGCTAAAAGTTATTGCCTGATGGTAGAGTGGAAAGTTTAGAAATCTAAAACTACCTGTTTTGACAGGGAGCTGCAACCTGTGTAAAGAGAATCTGGGCTTGTTACCAGCATCACACAAGAAGGACCCGAAGATGGTGTCAAGTTTGGTAAAATAAAAGGGAGGTGTAGCCGGAGATTTGTGTCTCAAGCTATTTGACTTTGCTAGGCAGAATAATCAGGTGAAAAGGGTTGCAGAAAAGCCTCAGAAGGGGTTTAAAATTATAACAAAAATAACCGTAATTATTAAACAAATAAAGAGTGGTGTCAGTGTCTGGACATTCTGTAGTATTTAAAATATTGATAAGTTTTAGGAAAAGGATCTTTAGGATAAAACTTAGCAAGTGAATCTGGTGTTGGCAATTAGAAAATAGCTCCCCTCTCTGCTCACTCCTAACTCCCTCCTCGCTCTAGCCCCTCCCCTATCCATTTGGAGGTTCTTGCTCCTAACATGACCCCTCCCCTACCTGGGCCTGGCAGTTCTTAGTCCCGACACTTCTGGGCCTGGCAGTTTAGAGCCCCGGCACCTCTAGGTTTGGCAGTTCACAGCACCGGCACCTCTGGAATTTGCAGTTCAGACCTCAGGCACCTCTGGTCTTGGCAGTTGATACCCCAGCACCTCTGGGACTGGCAATTCAGAGCCCAGATACCTCACGGCTTATCGGTTTAGAGCCATGGCACCCCTAGACTTGGCAGTTCAGAGCCCCAGCACCTCTAGGCTTGGCCCATCATAACACTGGCTCTTCTACACTTAGCATTGCATACCCCTGTCACTTCTCAGCTTGGCAGTTCATAGCACCAGCATATCTGGGCTTGACGGTTTATAGCCTCATCACCTCTGGGCCTGGCAGTTTATGCCCCTGCAACTCTGAGCTTCACAGTGCAGAACCCCGGCACCTCTGGGCCTGGGAGTACAGAGCAATGGCAACTCTGGGTTTGGAAGTTCATAACTGCGGCACCTCTGGGATTGGCAGTTCGGCACCCCGGCACCTCAGGGCTCCACTGCTCATGGCCCCTATACCTCTGGGCCCGGCACTTCATGGCCTTGGCATCTCTGTAGAGCCCCTGCATTTCGGGGATTGGCAGTTCATATCGCTGGCACTCTGGGCCCAGCAGTTCTGAGCCCCAGCATCTCTAGGTTTGGCAGTTCCTAGCACAGACATCTTTGGGTCAGGCAGTTCAGGGCCCCAGTACCTCTGTGCTTGGCAGATCAGGTACCTGGCACCTATGGGTTTGGCAGTTCATAGCTCCGGCATCTCAGGGTTTCATCATTCACAGCCCCTGCAACTCTGGGCCTGGCACTTCATAGCCCCGGTAACTGTGGGCCTAGCAATTCAGAGACCCAAAACCTTAGTACTTGGCAATTGATAGCCTCTGTACCCCTGGGCTTAGCAGTTCATACCCATGGCATCTCTGGGCTTGAAAGTTCATAGGCCTGGCACCTTGGACCTGGCAGTTCATAGCCCCGGAATTTCTGGGTTACGCAGATCAGACCTTGGCACCCCTGAACCTGGCAGTTCACTGCCCCTGCACTTCTGGATTTGGCAGTTCAGACCATAGCACCTCTGGGTTTTGCAATTCCAAGCCTCGGTATATTTCTGATTGGCAGTTCATAGCCCAGCTCTTCTGACAGTTCAGAATCCCGACACATCTGAGCTTGGCAGTTCAGACCGCGGCACCTCTCAGCCTGATGTAAAGAGCCTCTGCATCTCTGGGCCTGGCAGTTCAGTCCTGACAACTCTGGGCTCAGCAGTTCTTAGTACCAACAACTCTGGGAATAGCACTTCAGTGCCCCAGCATTTTTGGGTTTGGCTGTTCAAGCCCTGGCACGCTGGAGCCTGGCAGTTCCGAACCCCAGCATATCTGGGCCTGACATTTTTTAGTTCTGATACCTCTGGGCCTGGCAGTTCAGAACCCAGGTACTTCTGGTCTTGGCAATTCAGTCCTCTGGCATCTCTGGGCCTGGCAGTTCAGAGCCCTGGCATCTCTGAGCCTGTCAGTTCTTAGTCCTGACACCTCTGAGCTTGGATATTCAGAACACATCACCTCTGGGCCTGGCAGTTAGGACCCCGGCACCTCTGGGCCTGGCACTTCACAGCCCTGAGACTTCTTGGATTGGCACTTCAGACCATAGCAGCTCTGGGTCTGGCAGTTCAGAGCCCAGGCACTTTTTGGCCTGGCAGTTCTTAGTCCCAACAGCTCTCAGCCTGGCAGTTCAGAGCTGCAGCACTTCTGGGCTTGGCAATTCAGACCACTGCATCTCTGGCCCTCACAGTTCAGAGCTCTGGCATCTCTGGGCCTGGCAATTTAGAGCCCCGGCATTGCTGGACATGGCAGTTTAGAAACTGGCAGTTCCTGGCCTGGCAATTCTTAGTACCAACACATCTGGACCTGGCACTTTGAAACCCCGGCAATTCTCGGCTTGGCAGTTCAGACCATGGCACCTCTGGGCATGGCAGTTCAGAACCCTGACATTTCTGGGCTTATAAGATAATGCTGGCACCTGTGGTTCTCGCTCTTCAGACCCCTGGCACTGCTGCCCTGGCCATTTAGAGCTCCAGATCCTCTGATCTTGGCAGTTAATAGCCTCAGAACTTCTGGCCTTGCAGACAATGGACCTGGAATCTCTGGCCTTGGCAGTTCTGAGCCCCTGAACTCCTGGGCTTGCAGCTCATAGCTCTGGCACCTCTGGCTGGCAGTTCAGAGCACCAGTACTTCACGGCTCGTCAGTTTAGAGCCCCGGCACCTCTAGGTTTGGCAGTTCACAGCACCCCCCGATCACCTTGCTGCTTCCCTGTTTCCCTGCCCCTCACCCCCCTTTGCCTCCCTGTTGTGTGCCCTTCCCCTCCACCCACCTCTTCCTTCTGGAACCCACCCTCCCTCGCCCCCTGCCCTCCTGTCACCGGCCCCTCTCCACCTTCTCCCTCTGCTCCCATGTCTCCCACCCCTCCCTTTGCCCCCATCTGCCCAGCTGGTGTCTGCCACTGCCC
>NW_027132546.1:0-42665 GCF_026122565.2 Emydura macquarii macquarii | reverse complement strand
GAAGGGAAAGAGACATGAGTCGAAAGAGATTAATTAACTCTGAGAGCCTTTCAAATTACTAGCAGCAGCAGCAAGTTTAGCAAATTGAGCCAAGTGAGGATTACAAGAGGAAAAAAAAAAAGGAAAGGGAAAGGTTTGGATGGAGAAAGGACGTAAAGGAAAAACTTCAGTTGGATATAGAGTTATATTATTAGCTCTGAGAAGGGAGAGGTGTTCTGTGTGTTAAAGCTGGGTTTGGAAGCCAGGACTTCTGGTCTTTATCCCGACTCTTGGAGGTTGCTGTCTGTTCCCGCAATATCTGAATTTGTTCCCCGTATGTGTTTGCACTTCAAACTGATCACAGGACTGGGCTTCTTTGCAATGAACTGTTCTGGGACATGTTTTTAACATTTTTAGTCTGTCTTTGCCAGCGTAATTTCTCTTCCTCTTGCTGGCTGCATCTCTCCTGACAGTCTCCTAGATTTCCCTCCGTCTCTTGTAAGCCGTAGGCGAGAGGGGTGTTCCAGTTACCGATACTTTCCACTCACTGTTTAATTTCCCACTTTGATGGTGTTCCAGTTTTAGCCATTCTCTTACTTCTTTGATTTGTTTCCTGCTTTGTTTAACTTTTACGTCAGATAATGAATCCCAGGGGGCATTTTTGTGCTGTGTGAACGCTCCCATGTTGAGTTACGTATTTTCTTACAAAAGATTCAGGAGCTGCTATATTATTTTGGGGCATCATTATGACTAATTTTAAGGCCCTGGCATTTTGCCATTTCAGCCTTTGATGTGTCTTGGGCTTTTGCCCAGAAAGTTTTACTTGTAATTAATATTTATTCTTCAAGTTTGGCTTTTCACCCATGAATGCCTGAAGCACTGGCGCTTCACCTAAAGTACGTTATCGTGCACTGTCTATAAAACCACTTATTTCACCACAGTATCATTTACTATAAAAATTCCCCCTTCCCCAAGGCCAGGCACACCAGGCCACACAAATGGATGTGAGATAAAAGAACACTAGAATCCCACCGCATACTGAATGTTATACCCCTCCAAGCCGCTAGGTCACATTCCTGCACTGCTTGGTTTGATAGATGTTTTGACTAGATGGTGCCTCATCAATGTGTTGATAAATTATATATTCAATGGCTTGACCGCACTTTCGTTTGTTATAAAATATACTTGAGAGACCAAATAACCGCTGTCAGTCAGGTTGATTCCTAGGCAGCCGATAATGCTATAGTACAGGAAAAAGGTTCCATAGGATACCATCTCCTGGATGCCGTCTCATGTAGAGATGTTACATGCACCTTACACAAAAGGCCGGCTCCCAGATTTACACATTTCAGGTGGTATTATTTATACAATGATTTTGCAAGTTACACGCCACTCGCATTTAACCCATTAGTTTGCCCAGCCCGCTAACTTGGTCTGTTCCTTCCTTAGCTTTATTTCAGATACTCGTATTCCAGTCTGTGAAGGTACTTTAGTAGTTTGTACTAAGACACAGAATGAATGTATCTTGCAGAACCTTCACACACTATGGTTCTCTGAGTCTATCTTATTTGGACAGGTTTCCTAGCTGCTTATGCCAAAGCTGACTTCTGCAAATGCAAGGTGTTGTGGGATACTTAGCATAAGAGAACAGGATTATAGAAAAGGTATAAACCAATTTAGGCTGCGCTTTCTTTCTATGCCCATATAATCCCACCTCTCTAGCTAAACCATTCGTGCTCAGCACAGTAAGATATAAAATCTTTCCAGAGTTCCCATGAGACTTACTCATATCAGTCCAGGTCAAAATGAGCCTCCGACTGCGTTCGCACTTGAAGCAATAGCTGGTGGGTGTTTGTTGAAAATGGATGCAGTGCTAACGTCAGGAAACAGCTCAGAAAAACTGGGCCATTTCAAAAGCTGGAGGTTTCTACCACCATCCTGACACAGTAACATTTCTACTTCACCCCACAAACAACAAGGGCATGCCCACATTGCGAAAAATCAACCCTCAGCTGCACGTCCTACAGCCTGGCGCGAAAAATAGCCAAGTAGATGTTTCCACTTGGGGTGGATCCTAGGCTCTGGAAACTGGCATTGGTGTGAGGGTCTTTGTTTCTGCATCACAGGCTCACATTAGCTCCTTTGGGTGTCGCATCACATTGGAAGCTCATGTTCAGCTGAGTATCCAACAGGACCCCCAAATCGTTTTCAGAGTCACTGGCCCCTTAAGAGAGAGTCCCCCATCCTGCAAGCCTGGCCTACATCTTTTGTTCCTAGATGTGTATCTTTACATTTAGCCATATTAAAAGCAAATATCATTTGCTTGTGCCCTGTTTACCAAGCAATCTAGAATACTCTGAACCTCATCATCATTTACCACTCCCCTATTTTTGTGTCATCTGCAAACTTCATGAGTATTGATTTTATTTTTTCTTCCAAAGCACTGATAAAAATATTAAATAGCAAAGTACTGGGAACCAAGCCCCCTTCTTGGTGGTGATTCCCCGTTTACACTTACATTTTGGTACTAGTGATACTTGAGTTACTAATCTCCATATCTTTACTTCACAGGATATTTTGCAGTGGTGCATTTAATAGTGTGTCCTTGGCAAAATGCTAGTTCTCCCGAACTCCTTGAATCCTAAGTTTTCTTCCCTGGGACCTTAGCTACCAATTCTCTGAGTTTGTTTAAGCCTGCTGTTTTAAAGTTCATTGTCCCTAGTCTGCTGCTTCAACTCCTTCCTTTCCTGAGAATCCTGAAACCTCTCATTCCATGGTCCCTTACCTTCCACCTTCCCATTCGCAATCAATTCCCCCCCGTGGGTCAGAATCAAATCTAAAATGGATGTACCTCTAATTGCTTCCTGCACACAGAAGAGCTACTGGCTAAACGGGGACCGACGTGACCGCTTAAAATTAGGATGTTAGCGAGTGCAGAAGCTTTTACAAAATACAAAGAACGGTGGGCCCTAAACTCCCACTCTGCATGGTCATTATATTGGTGTCCGTATCCCCAGCTTAAAGGCTCCATTAATTGTATCTGCCGGGAATGCTCATGGCAATAATTTCCCGTGGTCCTGTAGTAACTGACAGTCTTCAGAGACTCCCATAGTGCGACGGGCACAAATGTTAGTAGGTAGTGATAGAGATGGGTGTGTATGGGGCGAGATGGAAGGAGCAAGACAGAGATATATGAGTGTATCTGGGGATGGTTGGAGAAAAAGAGAGAGAGATGAATGTGTCTGGGGGTGGACAGTAGTTTTTGTACTGATTATCTGTTATACCGGTACAACCGCTGGTGTGAATTCAGGTATACCAGTATAACCAGGCTTTATCAGCGTAACTTATTCCTCTCTATTGATGGCAATAACCTATACCAATCTAAGCATCTATCTACTGGTATTCACTGGCCAAACAGGAAAATCCCAAACTCTTGCTTTTGTGAGTCACATCTTTCCATGTCCCATGTTTAGGATCGTGTGTGTATGTTTGTGTGAGTCAGGCTTGTGTGTTTCAAATTTTGCTTTGTGTGTGTTTTGTGTGGTTGAATCCCTTGTTTCTCTGCACCTTTTGCGTCTCATGTTATGTGTCTTGTGTATCTTTTTGTGCTTTGTGAGTACATGGTTTTTGCTTGGGTGCATCTTGTGTGTCTCCTCTTCCACCTTGTGTGTGTGTGTTTGCGTCATCTGTCAGTACATTTGTGCTTTGTGTGCTTGTCCTTCTGTCAGTCAGATCCTTGTCTGGATCCAGAATTGTTTCCTGTATGTATCTGTGTCATGTGTGTGTCGCTGACTGCATTCCTCTGAACATCTCTTTCCACATCCCACCTTCGAAATCTCTAGGCCTGGCCTTGATCCCAAAAGTGCCTCTCTCTCTCTCTCTCTCTCTCTCTCTCTCTCTCTCATTTTGTCCTTCCCCATTTCTCTTGCATTCATTTTTAAAATTCCAAGAGCACATTTTTGTCCGTCCAAAAATAGGGCAGACACCCAGTGGCCACCAGTGGGAGTTCTTCTCCATCCAGCGAATCACTGTTCTCTCGCAGGGAAAGAATAGCACATGACTTTGATGCCAGGATGTGCAATGTATGTCAGCACATCCCCCCCACTTGCCATGAGACTCCAGTGGCAACACAAGCACGTGTGCCAAGTTTTAAAAAGGATAAACATGATTTCCCAGGTAATTATAGGCCTGTCAGCCTGAAATCAATCCTGGGCAAATAATGGAATGGAGCTGATACAGAGCTCAATTAAATAAGGATTAAAGGAGGGTAAAATCACTAATGCAAATAAACATGGGATTATGGAGAATCGATCCTATCCAAATAACTTGACATCTTTTTTTTTTATGAGATTGCAAGTTTAGTTCATGAAAGGAATAGTATCGACAGACCAGACTTACACTTCTGAAAGGCATTGGACATGGTACCTGAAGACATTTCGATTAAAAAACTAGAATGCCATAAAATTGCCATGGCACACATTAATTAGAAACTGGCTAACTGACCAACAGCCCCAGCTCTCTGAGTTCTTGAGTGCCCCACGCCAGCTCTCGGGGTGGCGTCAGCGAGCAGGCACGTTGCCGGTGGGGTCCCACGGAAATTGATTCTTGGCCCTATGCTATTAAACATTTTTATCAGTTGAGCGTGGAGACCACATAAACTCATCCCTGGCAAAAGTCTGCAGATGACACAAAACTCGGGGGGGGGGGGCGTAGTAAATAATGAAGAGGGGTCACTGGTAGAGAGCGATCCGGATCCCTTGGTAAAGTGGTCACAAGTAAACAATGTGCATTTTAATACAGCTAAATGTAAGGAACGAAGTATGTCCGCCATACTTACTGAAGGGAGATTCTAACCTGGGAAGCAGGGACTCTGAAAAAGATTTGGGAGTCATGGTCAGCAATGCCTGGAATGTGAGCCCCTGGTGTGACACTCTGGCCAAAAATTCTAATGTGATCCTGGGATGCAGAAACACAGGAATCTTGAGTAGGAGCAGGGAGGTTATTTTAGCTGGCACGAGTGTGACCGCAATCCTGTGTCCCATTCTGTCGCCCACAATCCAAGAAGAATGTTGAGAAATTGGAGAGATTTCAGACATGAACCTCAGGAATGATGAAAGGGTTAGAAAACATGCCTGACAGAGATCGATGCAAAGAGCTCAGTCTATATGGTTTAACAGAGACAAGGTGAAGGGGTGACTTGATTACCGTCTGTAAGTATCAACATGGGGAAGAAATACTTAATAATGGTTTCTTCAGTCTAACAGAGGAAGGGACAAGGTGATCCAAGGGCTGGAAGCTGAAATTAAACAGACTCAGACTGGAAATAAAGCATAATTTCTTAACGGTGAGATTAATAAATACTGAAATGATTTACCGAAGGTCGTGGTGGATTCTACATCGCCAGTAATATTTAAATCAAGATAGAGTGTTTTTTTCTAAGAGATCCATTCTAGGAATTAATTTGGGGACAATTCTATGGCTTGTGCTAGCCAAGAGACCAGAGCAGAGTATCACAAGGGTCCCTTCTGGCACTGGAATATATGAATATATATATATAGCATTTGCATGTGGGCCAGACCAGCCAGGCAAGATTTAGAAACTAGCTGCCTACTCTTAAGCCAATCAATGGCCTCTGAGTCAGCAATGCTCAGTCTGAAAAGATCTCCGGGGAGCCCAAAGAAGCAAACATCCAGCTTCCTCCAGAGTACTGCAGATCTCCATTCGGCTGCCCCAGATACCCCACGTAGGGTCAATCTTGGCACAGCGAACCACGCCACTCCTGAGCCAATGAAGCTGACTCCAAAGGCGGAGCGGCCCATCATTGAGGTGCAGCGTTAGTTGTGGAAGAGTGGGAGGTGGGGCTACACGTCAGGACTGAGAGGCACCGGCCAAGCTGAGGAGAGGTCTCAGTGCTCGGATAATCGGGGGCTTAGTGCAGAATAACTGGGTGAGGGTCTCTGCTCTTTCTTATGCAGGAGATCAGAAGATATCATCATTATGGTCCCTTTTAGCCTTAAAATATGTTAGTCTAACACCCAGCCCCTTACCGTGTTTCAATACATAAGACAATCTCTAAAATACAGAAATTTCCCGCTAGAGGAAAGTTGTTCCCAGGTGACAGCTTGTGGAATCTGTCTATCTAAACCTTTGCCTGTATGACCGCAACAGACAACTGCGGACCTCAATGTGTACTGCATCAGCCGTTTCAAGCAAGCACTGGTCACGTACCTCCCATGCCTTGTCTGGCAGCAGGACAGCCAAAAGTCATGAATGTTGAATGACTCTGCCCTGGCAGGACAACAGGTGTGCCAAGGAGAATGGGCCAGGGTGGATAATCAGCTGGACGTGATCTCCCAGTGGGTTGCTGTGGCCAAAAGTGCTAATGCAATCCTGGGATGCAGAAACAAGGCTCTGCCCATTAGGGCAGTAATCCGGTTAAAGAAGGAAATTAGGTAGCATTGGCATAATTTGTTCGTGACAATTCCAGGCTGGCTTTTCTTCCATAATCCATTATCTGCGAGGTGCTTACAAAGTCATTGATTAATCATTTGTTCCAGTATCTTTCCACGAAATAGTGGACCTACAATTTTCTTCTTCTTTCTCTTGCTCTTAATGCATTTAAAGAACCTCTTCTTAGTGTTTTTTATGTCCCTGGCATTTTTGCCTTAGCATTTCAGATTTTGTCCCTACATGCGCATGCTATTCTTTTGTATTCCTCCTTAGCAATTTGTCCATGTTTCCACTTTTGGTAGGATTCCTTTCTGGTTTTCAGGTCATTACAGAGCCCCTGATGGAGCCTTGTTGGCCAGGTATTAGTCTTTCTATCTTTCCTTTGCATCGGGATAGTTGACAGATGTGCCTTTAACATTGTCTTCTTGAGAAACTACCATGGGACCCCTCTGACCCTGTTAATTTGTTTTTTAAAGTCCATAGTCCTTACTTTGCTGCTTTCACTCCTTCCTTTCCTTAGAATCATGAAATCTATCATTTCTTGAGTGCTTTCACCCCAATTTCCTTCCACCTTCACATTTGCAGCCAGGTCTTCCCTGTTGGCCAGAATCAAGTCTAAAATGGCTTTGCCCCAGGTTACTTCCTCCTAACTGAAGAACTACCAGCTGAACAGGGACGAGCGTGACCTCCTAAGTGAAACTAGGACATTAGCTAGTTCAGAAGGTTTTAAGAATACAGAAAATGTGGGCCCTCATCTCCCAATTTGCATATTAATATCTGGTTGCTCCACCCCATGCCTGGCAGCCTCATAATCATAGCAATACTCATGGCAATAACAACCTCCCACAGGTTTGTGGCATCTTCCAGTCTTCAGAGACTCCCACAGTGAGATGTGCACAGAGGTAATTAGACAGAGAGATGGGTGTGTACGGGGAGAGATGACTTTTAAAACACTTAATAAAATAGTCCATAAAACACAGTAAAAACAAGAAAAAAATTACAAATTCAAGAACACTTACCCCTCCTAAACCATCCATCGTGCATTTGCAGTTGCCCACGACAGAAAAATATATCTACTTTGTGTACAAAAGACTATCTAAACGCCGGATGAATGCTTAAAACTACTACAATAATAACAGTAATAATAATAATAAAAGAAGCGCCTTTGTCACCTCTCCAGTACGAAATAACTTAACGTTGTTTACTTTTCAAATGGGCCAACTTTGCCTGACCCAAAATAAAGTTCAAAAATACGACAGACCTATTTGTGAACCTGTATTTACCAGTAAAAATAAACACAGGGTGAAAAACACCAAAGGACAATGACCAAAAACTACCCTGAGATGAAGCAAATAATGGCTGTCACCTGGAACATACAAGAAACATATGAAGAAACAGTCTCCTCTGCCTCACAAAAATGACATGACACGGACACCTCAGAAGTCGAAGCACAAATGCACTGGTGGCAATGGCCAATGACTGGAGACTTGTATATAATTCTTCTGGCTGGCTGTCTGGATGGAGTCTCCCACCAGAAGCTCTCTTCTCCACGTTGAATTGGGACAAAGAAGCATTCGAAAACGATGAATCTTTTCCACAAACATCTGCACTGGCTTATGGCCTAAACCATTAAAAGTAAGTTCAGAAGAGCCACTGAAGACAAGCAAACAGACAGGCCTGTCAAGGTCCCAAGCCACAACAGCAGCAAGAGGCAAGAAAGTAGAAACATTAGTTTAATCAGGGATGTGCCACTCAAGGAGACAACTGTTCAGACCGGCAATCCAGCCCTTAGGAATGGCTGAGTCCACTTCCAATAAAAATTGAAAAACCCAGCCAATGGAACGAAAATTCAGTGCGGCAGCAAAGATATCTGCTGAGACCCATGCAAAATTAATAAAATCAATATAATGAACCAGTTTAATTACACATGCTGTAATAGGGGAAGAGACAAGATTCCTAGAAACAAGAATAGGAATCCCCGCGGCAGGGTTACAAACATGGGGTTCAGCAAGCAGCCCTGGGAAATCCAGCTGGGAAATCAGCTTGAAAAATACCCATGCATTAAAAAGGCTTTGAAAAAACCAGATGAGACCTCAATGTAGTAAGAAGTGAGAGCTTAAGGTCTGTGAAACAGGCTAAGGCCTAAATGGAAAAAGCCGAGTGAACAGAAGTATAAGGGGTCACTCAAGTTAACTGAAACTGGTATAGGAAAGTGCTGATTCTGCAAGGTTGTAAGATTGACAAAATATTACTAAAATATGTAGTAGGTATAAGACGTACCAAGATACTAACTCTCTGAAATGACACTTTTATGGGTAGAAATGATACATGGAGTGGCAGTGCCCAAATCAGCCAATCAACGGAAAAAGGTGGTATTAGACTACGTCAGGAGGGTGGCAACTACCTACGTCAATGGGGGCAGAATGAAAGTGTATGTAATAGTGTATAAAAGAGGGTGTCAGAGGGAATACCAGTGTCCGGCCTAGGGGATAATGGAAAATCCCGCCATTGGGCCGAGACCATTGTAACGCCGCCAATGTGAAATTGACCCAGAAATACTCTGTAAGTCACTTCTTATTGTGCCGCACGCGATAAACCTGGCCTGGGTGCCTTTGTTGCTCAGCTAATCCGTGGTCGTGTCGACTCATTCGATCGTGAGAGCCGTCTCAGTTTCCTGCACAGAGCTGGGACAGCATCTACACAAGGACACACGCACGCAGCCTACACTGATAAACATTGGTGACCAACACACCGATTACCACACTCAACACTGAGGCACCTGGGATCCAATAAAAATGTTCCCCATCAAAACACAAAGCCCCCTACCTACCGAAGAAAAACAACGGTCAGGTGCTTCCGAGAAAGACTCATCCCCAAACAATGACCAATACAGAGATTATCAGCACAGAGACTATAACTCTGCTCAAAAGATCAATGA
Source organism: Emydura macquarii macquarii (assembly GCF_026122565.2). Classification (NCBI taxonomy): domain Eukaryota; kingdom Metazoa; phylum Chordata; order Testudines; family Chelidae; genus Emydura; species Emydura macquarii. The sequence goes on along the minus strand of NW_027132546.1, from coordinate 33,298 downwards.
GACTTTGACTCCCTTCCACAACGAGCAAGCACAAAATACTCTGCCTCCGCCAATGATGGCCAAGCCAGAAAAAGTCCAAAGGAACCTTCTGAATTCTTTCGAAAAAGAATGGAGGGGGAATCCAAAAACGATGCACTTGTGCCCTACACAGAGGAAATAATTGAACTGAACTCTCCTTGGAAGGAGAGTTGAGGCAAACACCACCTCCACTTCTGCAGCATCCGCGCTAACTTTTCCTCAACTTCCTCCCAATTCTGACTCAAAACATTATCCAGTCCCAGAAGAATTCCCAGGGTCTTAAAGCCAGTTTGGCTGCACAGTTGTTGCCCCGGCAAAGTCGGGAGGGCAGGTGGTCACCCAACCTCTCATGGGGAGTGTGTCACTCTTCCCCAGACTAATGCAAGATGAGGAAGTGCTAACATTCAGTCAAAACCTGGCTATCACAATCATGAGTAATAAACACAGTCACATCATCAGCGTATGCAGAGACTTTCTTCAGAGCACAAGCTGGAAAAGGGAGAGAAAGGCCAGAAAGGTGAGTTTGCAACATCCACAACAAAGGACTGGGAGAAAAAGCGTACAATAACCCAGACAGTGAGCAACCCTGTTTGATTCCCTGCAGACTGGAAATGGGATAGCTCAAACCACCATTTTCCTTCAGTATACTAAATATATATATCTGGGCCCAAAGCCCAAAGGGTGGGAAACAAATATCCCTGACGTACACCAGTGGTTTTCAGCCTTTTTTCATCTGTGGACCCCTAAAAGTTTTCAGATGGAGGTGCAGACCCCCTTTGGAAAACTTACACATACTCTACAGACTCCCAAAGGTCCGCAGATCACAGGTTGAAAACCACTGATCTCCACAGTCAAAAGCCTTCACTTGATCAAGGGGAAGCGACCCAACGTGCAAATCAAACATTTTTGAGGCCAAAATTACATCCCGCAACAGGAAAAAGATATAAAAAATGGACCTGTAGGGGAAGCACTAGGTCCAACCAATGTGCACGACCAAACAAACCACAGTTTTCAGTCTGTTTGCCAAGGCCTTTGAAAAAAAGTTTATAGTCTGGGCAAAGCAGGCCCACAGGTGTCCAATTCTTCACCTCCCCAAGCTCCCCCTTCTTAGGCAACTGTATGAGAGCCACTCAATGACAACTGAGTGGCAGTATCTTCTCTTTGATGCTCCTCTAAAAACCCATGAGCAAGTCATGCCCAAGAAGGGTCCAAAAGGCCTCATAAAACTCAGTAGACAAACCATCAATACTAGGTGCCTTCCCTGGAAGTCAGTTCTGAGAGCGTCAGCTCATGCTCAAATCTGTCCCCATCCAATGTTGAGATCCTCAGGAGATCCTCGAGGAGCCACTGAGCCTCAGATGGACATACAGTTTCTGTGGCATACAGGCCTGAGAAAAAATTTACAGCAAATATCCTAATCCCCACTGGATCCAGAAGTACTTGGCCCAACGACGTCTTGAAGTGGCCAGTCATCTTCCACTTGGAACGTTTCTTCTCCGACTTAAAACTGAGAAGGCATGTTCATTTGAGCAAGGCCCTGAAATCAGGCCTTGGCCTGAACTTTGTTATCCAATGGGTCCTACAAGAGCTGCTGTTTGTATTTCGTGCTCCCATGCAAGCTAGCATCATTACTGCCATGAACGACTCTTTCAACTTCCATAATCCCTGACTTTAACTCCAGCGAAGGCCCAGGATTGTCTGCTGCATGTAGTACTGACACAAACATTTCATATTAACTTTACCCGCCTCCCAGCATTGCCTCAAGGAGGGAAAACATCCTTCAAGGCAACCCAGCTGCCCCCCAAATATCTGAAAAAGTCCTGAAAGTGAAGATCTTGTAAAAGGCAAGCGTTAAAATGTCAGTACAGGCAACGGTCTTGAATAAAGGGAAGAGACAATGCAAATAAGACCAAATGATGATCTGAAATCACAATACTGATGATACAACTGGAAAGCAAACGAGACAAATGAAGAGTAAAAACATAGAAGATATATAAACGAGCTATAGAGAAAGAGTTGGCATTCAACCGGATGTATTGCTGGGTATAAAGGTGAAAATGTTGCCGCACAGCACTCAGGTAAAAAAGTGGGAAGTCGCTGAGCAGATCCTGGGAGCCATTCCAGATGATTCCTATCCAACCTCTCCGAGGGTACAATTAAAATCATCCCACCCAAAATTAAAATAACTACGTGCCAAAAGAGAATCCAAGCCCTGAAAAAAACACACCCTGCCTCTCCTTACAGTAGGAGGCTAGGCATTAATCCAACAAAAGATGATATTGCTCAAAAGTAGTTTGAATCGTTGATAAACATCCTGGAATAACTTCCTGCACAACCACCGAATCGGGCTTCCTTGTGGACCATGGCTCACTTGCTAGTAGATTCTCTTCACGTTAAAGTCTTTAAACCATGATTTGAGGACTTCAGTAACTCAGCCAGAGGTCAGGGGGTCTGTTAGAGGAGTGGGTGGGTGCGGTTCTGTGGCCTGCATTGTGCAGGAGGTCAGACTAGATGATCATATTGGTCTCTTCTTACCTTAGAGTCTATGAGTCTATGAGAACAGCAACCACTGTTTTTCCAGTAAAAGAGTGACTCAGGAAAAACGTCCCCTTTCCCATCAGGAAGGCAATCAGTCAGGTTACCAGTATCTGTGTGAGTCTCTTGCAAAAATGAAATGGCCACCTTTTTCCGGGACAGGTACTCAGAAGGAGCCATGCAGTTTTAAGGTACCTGCACCCACTCACAGTCAGAGAGCCACATACAAAATTATCCAGCGGATCAGTATTCAGCATTAAAAATAAGACGACGGAGGGAGAAAACCAACAACCCCAAAACATCAGCCAAAGCCACCAAATTTGCCTCCATCTGTTAATCCCCAACATTTCCACTGATCAAAGAGACGCGCTTTTTGGTTAGCAGTTTTTGCAATCTATACAGCTATACCCAAAGCAGATTAATGTCAAGAAAACAATCTGACACCTCTACTCTATGTTTCCCTTAGTCTCATCCAAAAACCTACCAATAGCCTCCGGGACATAGCCTCCTTTGGGAATTGAGGACCCAAAGAACCCCCCACTCGATTTCGAGGGGATGAAACTCAGGGAGACCAGATGGTGGGGGGCTGCTGGGACCGGACCAAACTAGCCCAATTCACAGCCTCCGCAGAAACCGGGGTCCACTTTGCGTTCAACGGGTGTTTCTGTTACTTTGGGCCTGTGAGCCAGACTCCATCACAGTCATCGCACCAATGCTGTACACTCAGAAATGCCCCCTTTCACAGGGTCACTGTTCCCAGGGCCAGCCTGTCTCTTCTCAGGACACCGATTAACCCAATGTGTCAAGCTCCCACAACGAAAACAGGCCATGTCCTCACGCTGTCCAGTCCTGTACATCAGGGACACTCGCAGAACCTAGGAAGCGTTGCTTAATGGGATAAAACCATGAGCACAAGGGGACAGGACGCGGCAAACCTCCAGGGCTTTACAGCCAGAGGAATCCTCCTAATACCCTGTAGGGCAGGGATATGATACAGAGTGACCTAGACAAATTGGAGGATGGGGCCAAAAGAAATCAGATGAGGTTCAACAAGGACAAGTGCAGAGTCCTCCACTTAGGACAAAAGAATCCCATGCACGGCTACAGACTCGGGACTGACGTGCTAGGCAGCAGTTCTACAGAAAAGGACCTGGGGGTAACAGTGGACAAGAAGCTGGATATGAGTCAGCAGTGTGCCCTGGATGTCAAGAAGGCTAACAGCATATTGGGCTGCATTAGTAGGAGCATTGCCAGCAGATCGAGGGAAGTGATTATTCTCCTCTATTTGGCATTGGTGAGGTCTCATCTGGAGTATTGTGTCCAGTTTTGGGCCCCCCACTACAAAAAGGATGTGGACAAGTTGGAGAGAGTCCAGCGAAGGGGAACAAAAATGATGAGGGGGCTGGAGCACAGGACTTATGAGGAGAGGCTGAGGAAACTAGCCTTGTTTAGTCTGCAAAAGAGAAGAATGAGGGGGGATTTGACAGCAGCCTTTAACTACCTGAAAGGGGGTTCCAGGGAGGATGGAGCTAGGCTGTTCTCAGTGGTGGCAGAGGACAGAACAAGGAGCAATGGTCTTAAATTGCAGGGGGGCAGGTCTAGGTTGGACATTAGGAAAAATGTTTTCCCTAGGAGGGTGGTGAAGCACTGGAATGGGTTACATGGGAGGTGGTGGAATCTCCATCCTTAGAGCTTTTTAAGACCCATCTTGACAAAGCCCTGGCTGGGATGGTTTAGTGGGGGTTGGTCCTGCTTTGAGCAGGGGATTGGACTAGATACCTCCTGAGGTCCCTTCCAACCCTCATCTTCTAGGATTCTATTAATAGGGCAGCAATCGTACCCCAACTCGCTCAGTCTCCGACTAGCGGCTCTTTCCCTAAAAAAGGAGGGCCATTAGAGGGGTGACTTTAGTCTTTAGTGACTTTAGAGAAAGGGCTGAGAGGGGAGCTACAGGGAGAAAAAAAACTCCACCACAATCCCCTCCACAGCCAGCTGCTCAACGAGGCTGAGTGAGGTGAGAAACACAGCACATGAGAGGCCTATTGCCCATTATTAAACCCAATCACCTTCCCCAGGGCTAGGACCCACTCCCTGACACAGGCAGAGCCTGGAGACAAAATCCGCAACCCTTGCCATGGGTTAAACGCTCAAACGCAGGTCCCTGGCCCACTGGGCTGGCCAAAACTCTTCCCGGAATTGCTATTCTCTTTGCGGACAGAGGGAGGCCTGGGTCAGTGGACGTGCAGAAAGTGGTTCCAGGCCGTTTATTGATGGTTCAAGCTATTTTTGAGTAAGGTCACCTTTTTTTCACGAATGTCATGCTCCTGTGGTAGGGGAAGAAGAAGTGTGTTTCTGTCAGAGCTTGGCTTCTCTTTTGACAAATTGTTGATGGGTGACATTTTAATTTGGGGGGGGGAAGCGATTTTAATTGTCCTCTTATTGAGAGATTGGATAGGAATCAGCTGGAACTGCATCGATTGTCTGCTCTGTAATGTTCCACTCTTAACACCCAAAACGCTTGCTTTTGTGAGTCAGGTCATTAAATGCTTGGACATGTGTGTTTGCTTTGCGAATGTTTGCGTGAGTCCCTCTTGCCTTCTCATGTTTTGCCTGGGTGTGCTTTGTGTAGCTGAGTTCCTCGCTTGTGTGAGGGTTGTGTGTCTCAGGTTATATTTCTTGTGGGTATGCTTCTGTTTTGTAGCTCTTGGGTGCATCTAGCCAGTTGTTCCCCTTTTTTGTAGTTGTGATTTGAATTGCCCCTACCAAGTCCTGCACTTTGCATTGGTCTTTATTGAATTCATCTTGTTGAACAGAGACTAGTTCTCCGATTTGTCATGGTTGTTTTGAATTTGAATCCGGTCCTCCAAAGGCGTGATACGCACTTGACAAACGCATGCTGGCTTTTCCTTCTATCCTTCTTTAGAATCAGGGCCATCTAGTCTAACGCCATCTAATTTCTTATTTCAGGATCACTCTTTCCCAAATAACCTTCCACTTTCACAACCAATTCCTCCCTGTTGGTGGGACTCCCGTCTACAGTGGTTTTGCCATGGTTACTTCCTCCAGGCAGAAGAAGCTACCAGAGAACAAGGACCAACAAGGACCTCCCAAGTGAAACCAGGCCATCAGCTAGTTCAGAAGCTTTTAAGAATACAATGAAAAGTGGGCCCTGGCCTCCCAATCTACATGGTAATTATAGCTGGTGGCCGCAACCCCAGCTTAAGGGCTCAATTAATCAGACCTCCTGGGAATGCTCATGGCAATAACAACCTCCCACGGTCATGTAGCAGCTGCCAACCTTCAGACACTCCCACCGTGGGATGGGCACAAATGTAATCAGGGATAGAGATGGGTGTGTACAGGGATGGATAAACAGAGGGCGGTTTCTGGCCCAGTGTAGTCATCGTGCCAGAACAACCAGTAGTGTGGATTCAGCGTAACCAGGCGTTAGAGCAGTAGGGTTCATTTCTCCCCGCTGATGCCAAGAAGCTCCATCAGTATATGAGCATCTTTCGCCTGGTAGTCATTGCCCAAAAAATTAAAAACTCAAAGCTCTTTTTTGGTGTGTGTCCCATCTCTCCACGTATCGTATTTGGGCTTGCGTGTGTGAGTCGGTCTTGTGCGCTTCATGTTTTGCCTTGTGCGGGTTTGCATCCTGTGTATTTGAATCCCTTGCTTATGTGACTCTTGTGTGTCTCAGGTTTGTGTTTCTTGTGCGTGTGTGTTTTGCTCCTATGTCCCGCTTCCTCGGGCGCATCTGGCGGGCCTCGTTTTCCTTGGACGTCTTTGTGTCTATTGCTGATGCGCTTGTGTTGTGCGTCGTTGTGCCCCTCACTTGTGTCAGTCAGAGCCCTGTCTGCATGTGTTTGTGTCTTGTGCTCCTTAGTTCTGCATTTTTCATAGTGTCTCTTTCCACACACCACCTTCCTTCCCTTGCCTGGAGCTGATGGGGGAGCCTGCTATAACTGCAAGCCAATCTGTTCCCTTTCAAAACTCCAGACATAGTTCCTGACCGAATGACACCACGCAGCTGTAAATGTCTCCTTCTCTCTTTCCTTTTGTCCTTCCCCACCTCCCTCTCTCTCATCCATTAAAATTCCAAGGGCACCTTTCTGCCCCTCACAAATAGGGCAGACACCCAGTGGGAGCTCGTCTTCCTTCAGAGAATCACTCTTATCTGGCGAGAATAGAATAACACATTTCTTAGATGCCAGGACGTGGCACGTGTGTCATCACATCGCTCCCATGTTGTGGCATTCTGCTGACAGCAAATGCCTGTTGCTAGCCCAGTCTGTCACGTGCTGGTTGTGCAAATCAGATGCTGTGAGTTCAAGACTGGAGGTGTTTGATCAAGTAGCTTAGAATCATAGACTCGTAGAATCATAGAGATGGAAGGGACCTAAGGAGGTATCTAGTCCAACCCCCTGTTCAAAGCAGAACTAACCTCAGCTAAATCATCCCAGCCAGGGATTTGTCAAGCCGCAGCTAAAAAACCTCTAAGGATGGACATTCCACCACCTCCCCAGGTAACCCATTCCAGTGCTTCATCACCCTCCTAGTGAAAACATTTTTCCTAATGTCCAACCTAGACCTCCCCAACTGCAACTTGAGACCATTGCTCCTTGTTCTGTCATCTGCCACCACCAAGAACAGCCTAGCTCCATCCTCCCTGGAACCCCCTTTCAGGTAGTTAAAGGCTGCTATCAAATCCCCCTCATTCTTCTCTTCTGCAGACTAAACAAGGCTAGTTCCCTCAGCCTCTCCTCATAAGTCCTGTGCTCCAGCCCCCTAATCATTTTTGTTCCTCTCCAACTTGTCCACATCCTTTTTGTAGTGGGGAGCCCAAAACTGGACACAATACTCCAAATGCGGCCTCACCAGAGCCAAATAGAGGGGAATAATCACTTCCTGTGACCTGCTGGCAATGCTCCTACTAATGCAGCCCAATATGCCATTAGCCTTCTTGGCAACCAGGGCACACTGCTGACTCATATCCAGCTTCTTATCCACTGTAACCCCCAGGTCCTTTTCTGCAGAATTGCTGCCTAGCTCGTCGGTCCCCAGTCTGTAGCTGTGCATGGGATCCTTCCATCCTAAGTGGAGGACTCTGCACTTGTCCTTGTTGAACCTCATCAGATTTCTTTTGGCCCAATCCTCCAGTTTGTGTAGGTCACTCTGTATCCTATCCCTACCTTCCAGGGTATCTACCACTCCCTCTAGCTTAGTGTCATCTGCAAACTTGCTGAGGGTGCAATCTACCCCATCCTGCAGATCATTAATGAAGATGTTGAACAAAACCTGAACCAGGACCGACCCCTGGGGCACTCCGCTTGTGACCAGCTGCCAGTGAGACATGGAGCCATTGATCACTACCCGTTGAGCCCGATGATCCAGCCAGCTCTGTATCCATTTTATAGTCCATTCATCCAACCCATACTTCTTTAACTTGCTGATAAGAATACTGTGGGAGACTGCATCAAAAGCATTGCTAAAGTCAAGGTATATCATGCCTACTGCTTTCCCCATATCCACAGAGCCAGTCACCTCGTCATAGAAAGCAATCAGGTTGGTAAGGCGTGACTTGCCCTTGGTGAATCCGTGTTGACTGTTCCTGATCACCTTCCTCTCTTCCAAGTGCCTTAAATTGGATTCTTTGAGGACCTGCTCCATGATTTTTCCAGGGATTGACTTGAGGCTGACCGGTCTGTAGTTCCTTGGATCCTCTTTCCTCCCTTTCTTGAAGATGGGCACTATATCTGCCTTTTTCCAATCATCAGGGACCTCCCCCAATTGCCACAAGCTTTCAAAGATAATAGCCAATGGCTCTGAAATCACATCAGTCAACTCCCTCAGCACCCTCGGGTGCATTGCATCCAACCCCATGGTCTTGTGTATGTCCAATATTTCTAAATAGTCTTGGACTCGTTCCTTCAGCACTGCGGGATGTTCGCCTCCTTCCCGTTCTGTGCTGCCCAGTGCAGTAGTCTGGGAGCTGACCTTGTCTGTGAAGACAGAGGCAAAAAAGGCATTGTGTACCTCAGCTTTCTCCACATCCTCTGTCACTAGGTTGCCTCCCCCATTCTGGAAGGGGCCTACACTTTCCCTGACCTTCCTCTTGTTGGCAACATACATGTAGAAACCCTTCTTGTTCCCCTTCACGTCCCTTGCTAGCTGCAACTCCAATTGTGCTTTGGCCTTCCTGATTTCATTCCTGCATGTTCGAGCAGTGTTTTTATAATCCTCCCTAGTCATCTGACCAAGCTTCCACTTCTTGTAAGCTGCTTTTTTGTGTTTAAGTTCACCAAAGATTTCTTTGTTAAGCCAAGCTGGACGCCTACCATATTTGCTATTCTTTCTGCACATCGGGATGGTTTGTTCCTGTGCCCTCAATGAAGTTTCTTTAAAATACAGCCAGCTCTCTTGGATTCCTTTCCCCCTCATATTAGCCACCCAGGGGATCCTGCCGATCAGCTCCCTGAGGGAGTCAAAGTCTGCTTTTCTGAAGTCCATGGTCCGTATCCTGCTGTTCTCCTTACTTCCTTTTGTCAGGATCCTGAACTCGACCATCCCTTCGCGTCATGACAGTACTTCAGGGGTATGTGTGATCTGTCCGCCGCCTTCAAATCACTAAAGGGATTTAGACGACCAGGCCCCTTGCTAATTTTCACGGTGTCCAATTTCTTTAGTCCCTTTGCAAGGGGTTGCGCTTTAGGACTGAAAGGCAGCAGCAGAGTTGTGCGTGGTGGGGAGCTGTTGTAAGAAGTGGGCCTACAAATTTCCCCCGGCATTGAGCTCAGCTGTGAGGAGTAAATGTTTTACCCAATGTCCAGTCACAAATAACCGGAAAAGGTGCAGACCGTGGCTAATTAAATGAGCCCGAACAAACAGGTGCCCTGGTATCACGCAAGGACTGCCTTCAGTTTGTGCCTGGTAAACGAGAGAAGTGCGGGGCTGGGAAAAACGGGTGTGTGGGGAAATAGGCCAAAGTGGGGAACTGGACAATGGCGGTGGGGCTATTCCACCCAACGCCCCCTTTCGAGGTCCTAAAGGGGCAACTTTAGGAATAAAAATTGAAATGCAACAATTACTAACCAAGGGGAAAGGGAAGGAGCGAGTTTTACCATCCCGGCTGCCACCTTGGCCACCTTCTGGGAACACAGAATCCATCATGACACCACTGGGTCACCTTCATTCTAATCCTGAGAGACATCCGTCCCAGATAGGGCCGAAGAGAGGGGGACCCAACTGGTACGGCCACCTCCATCGGCTATACTCCAGCCCTCACCTGGCATGGCGCTACGTCTCAGAACCTCGGTCAAGGCCACGGAGAGCGAGGAGAGTCCCGGGCTCTGGCCCATGCCTGAACATCTGAGTCAATCCACACAGCCTCTGAGATGTGGTGCTGAAGGTTTCTTTTTCCATCTTCCTCCTCTCCACCTTATTTGTGTCTCTTTCCTAACCCTCTCCTTTTCCCTCCTGGCTAATGAGACTCTGGCTGAGCCGGAGTACACGGGATATTTTGCAGCACTGCTGTAAACCAGTAACCGAAGGCGCAGACAAAAGCAATGCCCTGCCCGGGTCCCAGTCTACCAGGTCTCGGAGGGGTTGATCAGGACATGCACAGCCTCTGTGTTTCTTCAGCAGTGAGGTTGCAAACAGGTGTCAGCAACAGAGAAAGAATCTGCATTTTCCCGCCTGGATTTCAACAACCACAGCTCCAGCTAATTCCTCCTTTCCGCCAAAAGGACAGTTGTTGCCTGTCTGACTTTTATGACACTTTGGGATGGGGGCAGGTGGGTTCCTTCTAAAAACCCTCTCTCCAACTACAGGGAACAAGAGAAGTAATTTAAGAAATGCACCTGACCTGAGCACATTTGAAATGCAGAGCGTTAGCAGGTTTCCTGTCTTTTCTGTGTCTCTAATAAACGGATTGCTATCGGTGCATGGGCCATGCCACTCGGCAGACCGACGTCTGTGGGTACCAAACCCCCTAGGACAGCAGGGAGCTCCAGATCGGCACTGAGAGCCGTGGGCAGAGCAGGGCACGGGGTGCTTGGGGCTGGGATAGTGGGAGGCGATATGTTAGGATTGAACGGCACCGGCAGAGCCGTGCATTTCCAGGCTAGGACTGGATTAGGGAGGTGCCAGGGGGATCAGGATTCAGGGTGCATCTACACATCAAATAAAGGTGTGGGTGCAGCAGGCTAACTGGGTCTAACATAGCTTCACTAGCTTTCATCTAGCTTGCACGGCTAACAGCAGCACTGGGGACATGGTGGCATGGACTGCAGCACGGGCTGGCAACCACAGCAGGAACCCAGGGTCCCTGGCAGGCTGGCACTGAGGAAGCTACCCAAGGGTGAGCTCTGCGCCCACAATTCTTACCTACAACAGAAAGAAAAAAGCTGGGACGTCTCTGCCACCCGCACTGCAATCAGACCTTCACTCACTGGCTGAACACACCCTTAGATGTTTCTTTGAAGGCCAGCTCTCTGGCAGGACTGGTGCTGGGTGTTCCCTGCCCCTGCCCAGCCTGCTGGGTCACTGCTCTTAATTGCCCAATATGGGGAAATCGTCCTTACCCAATAGTTTAATTGCCTGATATCAGGCATTCGTCCTTCCCCAGTTGTTTACTGGCTTTGCCCTCCCACTCCTCCGCCTCCACGTCCGGCGGGGCTCTATATAACACGCTGCAGGACGGAAGGAGGATCAGAGTGAGGTGCAGCTCCCACGACAGCGAAGGAACAAGGACTTGGGTGAGTTGAGGGAGGCTCCAGCAGCCGGGAGGGAGGAGAGAACAGAGCCATGTGGAGCAGCAATGGCCGGGCTTCTTACCGGGAGGCAGCGTGAGCTAGTGGTTGCAGCAGAGGGGCTGGGAGCCGGGACTCCTGGGTTCTAGCCCCACCTCGGATAGAGGCCAGGGATCAGCGATGGCAGCTGGGCTCGGTGCAGCCCCTCACACAATGGGGCAGGAATAACGGGAGGGGCTTTAGGGGGATAACGGGGTAGGAGAGGGAAGGTGCCATGGAGGGAGCCGCTCCCCACCTCGCACTGTCCCCATCCATCTCCCTCTTCTGTCCCCGCGGCAGGACGATCCAGCGACACACACAGCCATGGCTGCGAGGGGACCCCGCCCTGCCGTCCTGCTGCTGCTGTCCGCCTGCCTGGCCCTGGCCAGCGGCGACCTGTGGAACCCCCTGCATGACCTGTTCCGGAAAAATCACTTGGACAATCCCAAGACCGTGGCCACCAACAACAACGCCTACTGCAACAAGATGATGTGGGAGCGGCTGCTGTACTGGACGTACAGCAACACCTTCATTCACGACAGCATCGAGAACATCAACAAAGTCTGCACCACGGACGGGAAGGCCGCCGGGCCCAGCCAGCAAGAGAGCAACAGTCCCTTCAAGATCACCGTCTGCACGTTTAACCCCTGGAGCCTCTCCTACACCGGTGCCAGCTCCTCCGCGAAAATCGTCATCTCCTGCTTGCATGAGGTTGCCGTGCTCTATGTCAAGAGTGTTGCACCCTAACCCTGAGCGCGGAGGGCAGGCAGGGGAACTTGCCTCTTCCTCTAATTCTGCTCACTCCCTTCCACACCCGCCACCACCCCCGGCTCCTCACCCGCCTCTGAACACCGGTCATATCGGTCGGGTGTTTCCTCCCCTAGCACGCCTCCTACAGCATAGCCGCCACTTCCCCGCCCTTCACCCTCTACCCCCATAGCGCCGTCTGCCCACGGCCAGCTCAAACTCTGTCCCTTCATTAAGAAATATCCCCACGGTCTCACCCGTCGTGTTACGTGTCACTTGTCGCTGTTCTCCTCCCCGTATTTGAACCTTTGTCTTTCTCTGCATGGCCACAACTCAATAAACCTGATACCTGCAAAGCAACAACTGGCTGGTTGTGTGAGGTGGAGGGGCTTCAAGGGCAGAATACACTGAGCACGTCACGCGTGTGCTGGAAACGGGTTGTTGTTGTCGTCGTCCATTGAGATTCTCTGTGCTTTCAAACCCTCTCTCAAACTATTTCCCCAGCCTTGGGAACAGAACCCAGGAGTCCTGACTTCCACCTCTGGCCCTGCTGTCACCCACCACACCCCACTGCCAGCAAGAGCTGGGAATTAACCCTGGGACTCCTGATTCTTCACCTGCTCTGTTCTAACCCCCTGAAACCACTCCCCTGCCAGGATCAGGATTAGAAACCAGGAGGCCCGATTCCCAGCCTCCCCTGCTCTAAGCCACAACACCCCACTGCCCTCGGAGAGCAGGGGAAAGAACCCAGGAATCCTACGTCTTCATCCACCCTGGTCTAACTCACTGGACCTCATGTCCCTCCCACGGACAGGCTTACAAACCAGCAGTCCTGATTCTCCTTCTCCTTTCCTCTAACACCCTAGACCCCTCTCCCAGCCCACAACTGGAACTGACACAACCGGTACAAACCTTCATGCTTCAGGGCAGGAGCCAGTCACTAACAGAAGAAGGTCAGGAAGAAACTTTCCCTCCATTCAAGTTTTCCGTTATTCCCCTCTTGGGGGAGAGACGAGGGAATTCCTTCCCCTAAAGCAGCTGGGACTGGCTAATGTCAGAGACTCAGCTGGAGGGACCCTGATCTCTGTCCCCCCCAAAATCATTGCTGAAGGTTGGGTTGGTCCAACTGGGACCCCCGATCCCTCCACAAGAGGAACCATTGAGATTAGTCTCAGGTGGGATTTGAACCTTTGATCCAGGCCCCACTTGGTGTCAACTGGCAGAGGGGATCCATGAAGGTCTGCCAGGAGCCCCTCGGCTGTACAGGTGCCTAGTAATTCACTAAAGCATGGCATGTGAGGTCTGCACCTGGAGCCAGTATCCCCCTGCTCATCAGAATCACTGTGGAATATGCGGATAGGTAACATTTGAGAAGTTAGGTGTGCGTGTTGAAAATGATGCTCTCCAGGCAGGGATCCAGGAGGTGACATATCTTGGACAGGTCCCTTTCAGGCAGGAGGGAACAGACACTGATCTGCTGGTCTGGTCATTGCGAGCCCCCCAACAGGTCCATTTCCATTCTGAGCTGGGTGCTGATGAAGAGATTGCAAAACCTACAAAAGAGGACGGTCCAGGAAAAAACACCAGCGGAGGGTAGGGGATGGCTGTCCTCTGCATGAGGAAAGATCAGGGGTTCAAATGAACAACCAGGATCCTACACAAAAGAGGCAACCAGCCAGCGTGACTTGTCTCATGAACAAAAGATTGCAGCCGAGCCTGGCTGGGAAACACTGGTAGGACGTTGCTCTGAAAGTATCGAGTTCGGTAAGTCTTGGTTCTAGAAGGCGGGTTGTGATTTTATTTTCACTGTAACCCTTTGTTTCCTGACACGGCGAATTGCTGCCAGTTGAATCTCTGTGCTTTGTTCAGTAAACTGTGTACCTGCCTAAGGGCTGGGAGTGAAGCAGAGCAGAAACTGGGGGTGAAACTAGTAAGCTGGGTGTACGTTGGCGACTCAGCCCAGCAGGGGTGTCGAGACCCTTCCTCGGCCCAGGCTCTGAGGAAGGTCACAGCGCCTTGCTACATACACCCCCCTCATGTCCAGCTCCCTGTCTCTGGGGTTGACCTGCACTCCTTCCCCTAGGCGTGACAGGGCATCGGTATTGGCATGGTCCCTACCTGTGCGGTATTGGATGCTGAACGCGAAGGGCTGCAGGGCGAGGTCCCAGCACATCAGTCGGGCGTTGGTCTCTTTCATTTGTTGCAGACAGCGGAGGGGTGCAAGGTCTGTGATGACTATGAAGGGACAACCCAGGAGGTAGTATCTCGGCACCGCCAGCTCCTGCTTTATGACCAGCGCCTCCTTCTCTATGGTCGCATGCTTCTGTTCCCGGGGAAATAGCTTGCGACTTATGCAGAGGCTGGGTGGGATAAGAACAGGTCAGATCAGAGCATCAGATCAGTCCTGCCCCCTATGCTGCTCTCAGGCAGATAGTAAAACAGCCGGCTGAGGGAGATATGCCGCAGGCTACTGCGCCCATGGCTCCTGTGATTGTGGAGAGCAAGGCAGAGACTACTGGAGCGGGGGAGGAGGAAACCACCACTCACACTACCACCCAAGTGAACAAGATACTGAGACCTGAGCAAGCGCAGGCACTGAAAATAACTTCAGGAAACATCCCCCCTGAGAATGTAGTTGCCTGGTTTGCACAGCTCACCACAGTGCCTCAGTTAAATTATAGAGATTATGCTTTGCTCTGAAGGGAATGTCTCCCATTAGACACCTTCTTGGGACTCCTCGTGGATACACAGAGAGGTGATTTAGTCCTGAGGGAGTTAACAGAGGGCGCGGCCGAGGGCGAGGCCGTGGGAGGATCGATCCCCTGCGCTGGGTACTGTGGAATCGAGCTCTGCAATATGCCCCTAACACTCTAACTGATGGCAAATCAAATCATCAGCTGGCTGAGCTGATTTGTCAGAGGGAAAGGGAGTCTCACACTCTGGAGAAATGTGCTGATGAGGGTCCATGGCTGACCCCACCTGCTGAGGGGAAGCCCTCGGAGGCATAGGGGGGCCGGGCGTCCCTGAATCCCCTGATACATGCGACACCTTTAACATCTGATGAATGGGGACAACCCGCTCTCTGGGTGGATTTTGAACAGGGGGCGTTCGGACAGCATATGCGTGTAGATACTGGTGCCACTATTTCATTGATTGATGACCGCTTAGTTCCTGCAACCGTCAAGTTAAAGGGAAATCACCGGCAGAAGTTAGAGGGGTTTGAAGTTCCAGCATAGATATGCCCCTCGCTCATCCCCTTCCTTACACCATTGTAAGGAGAACATGGACAGGGATTTTTGGTTTGGCACATGCTGGAGAAGCAGCTGTTTTGGGCATGAATTGTGTGCTTAAGATGCAGGCTGTGGTTGATTTAGCTGATTGGGTGTTGTGGATTGGATTGGGAATTCCTAGAGTTCTTGCAGCTGCGCACAGGGTGGCAGCTCTTAAAGCACCATTTTTAAACCCAATCACCTTCCCCAGGGCTAGGACCCACTCCCCGACACAGGCAGAGCCTGGAGACAAAATCCGCAACTCCTGGCCATGGGTTAAACCCTCAAACGCAGGCCCCTGACCCACTGGGCTGGCCAAAACTCTTGCCGGAGTTGCCCTTCCCTTTGCAGACAGGGGGAGGCCTGGGTCAGTGGCCGTGCAGAAAGTGGTTCCAGGCCGTTTATTGATGGTTCAAGCTATTTTTGAGCAACTTTTTGAGCTATTTTTTGACGAACGTCATGCTCCTACGGTAAGGGAAGAAGGAGTGTGTTTCTCTCAGAGCTTGACTTCTCTTTTGACAAATTGTTGATGGGTGACATTTTAATTTTGGGGGGGAAGCGATTTTAATTGTCCTCTTAATGAGAGATTGGATAGGAATCAGCTGGAACTGCATCGATTGTCTGCTCTGAAATGTTCCACTCTTAACACCCAAAACGCTTGCTTTTGTGAGTCAGGTCATTAAATGCTTGGACGTGTGTGTTTGCCTTGTGAATGTTTGCGTGAGTCCCTCTTGCCTTCTCATGTTTTGCCTGGGTGTGCTTTGTGTAGTTGAGTTCCTCGCTTGTGTGAGGGTTGTGTGTCTCAGGTTATATTTCTTGTGGGGATGCTTCTGTTTTGTAGCTCTTGGGTGCATCTAGCCAGTTGTTCCCCTTTTTGTAGTTGTGATTTGAATTGTCCCTTCCAAGTGCTGCACTTTGCATTGGTCTTTATTGAATTCATCTTGTTGAACAGAGACTAGTTCTCCGATTTGTCATGGTTGTTTTGAATTTGAATCCGGTCCTCCAAAGGCATGATATGCACTTGACAAACGCAAGCTGGCTTTTCCTTCTATCCTTCTTTAGAATCAGGGCCATCTAGTCTAACGCCATCTAATTTCTTATTTCAGGATCACTCTTTCCCAAATAACCTTCCACCTTCACAACCAATTCCTCCCTGTTGGTGGGACTCCCGTCTAAAGTGGTTTTGCCGTGGTTACTTCCTCCAGGCAGAAGAAGCTATCAGAGAACAAGGACCAACAAGGACCTCCCAAGTGAAACTAGGACATCAGCCAACTCAGAAGCTTTTAAGAATACAATGAAAAGTGGGCCCTGGCCTCCCAATCTACATGGTAATTATAGCTGGTGGCCGCAACCCCAGCTTAAGGGCTCAATTAATCAAACCTTCTGGGAATGCTCATGGCAATAACAACCTCCCACGGTCATGTAGCAGCTGCCAACCTTCAGACACTCCCACCGTGGGATGGGCACAAATGTAATCAGAGATAGAGATGGGTGTGTACAGGCATGGATAAACAGAGGGCGGTTTTTGGCCCAGTGTAGTCATCGTGCCAGAACAACCAGTAGTGTGGATTCAGCATAACCAGGCGTTAGAGCAGTAGGGTTCATTTCTCCCCGCTGATGCCAAGAAGCTCCATCAGTATGAGCATCTTTCGCCTGGTAATCACTGCCCAAAAAATTAAAAGCTCAAAGCTCTTTTTTGGTGCGTGTCCCATCTCTCCACGTATCGTATTTGGGCTCGCGTGCGTGAGTCGGTCTTGTGCGCTTCATGTTTTGCCTTGTACAGGTTTGCATCCTGTGTATTTGAATCCCTTGCTTATGTGACTCTTGTGTGTCTCAGGTTTGTGTTTCTTGTGCGTGTGTGTTTTGCTCCTATGTCCTGCTTCCTCGGGTGCATCTGTCGGGCCTCGTTTTCCTTGGACGTCTTTGTGTCTATTGCTGATGCGCTTGTGTTGTGCATCGTTGTGCCCCTCACTTGTGTCAGTCAGAGCCCTGTCTCCATGCGTTCCCTTAGTTCAAATGTTTCCCTCTCTCTTTCCTTTTGTCCTTCCCCATCTCCCTCTCTCTCATCCATTATTTAAATTCCAAGGGCACCTTTCTGCCCCTCACAAATAGGGCAGACACCCAGTGGGAGCTCGTCTTCCTTCAGAGAATCACTCTTATCTGGCAAGAATAGAATAACACATTTCTTAGATGCCAGGACGTCTCACGTGTGTCATCACATCGCTCCCATGTTGTGGCATTCTGCTGACAGCAAATGCCTGTTGCTAGCCCAGTCTGTCACGTGCTGGTTGTGGCAATCAGATGCTGTGAGTTCAAGACTGGAGGTGTTTGATCAAGTAGCTTAGAATCATAGAATATTACGGTTGGCAGGGACCTCAGGAGGTATCTAGTCCCTCTGCTCAAAGCAGGACTAACCTCAGCTAAATCATCCCAGCCAGGGCTTAGTCAAGCAGGGCCTTAAAAACCTCTAAGGATGGAGATTCCACCACCTCCCTGGGTAACCCATTCCAGTGCTTCAGCCCCCTCCTAGGGAAAACGTTTTTCCTAATGTCCAACCTAGACCTCCCCCACTGCAACTTGAGACCATTGCTCCTTGTTCTGTCATCTGCCACCACTGAGAACAGCCTAGATCCATCCTCCCTGGAACCTCCTTTCAGGTAGTTAAAGGCTGCTATCAAATCCCCCCTCACTCTTCTCTTCTGCAGACTAAACAAGCCCAGTTCCCTCAGCCTCTCCTCATAAGTCCTGTGCTCCAGCCCCCTCATCATTTTTGTTGCCCTCCGTTGGACACTCTCCAACTTCTCCACACCCTTCCTGTAGTGGGGGGCCCAAAACTGGACACAATACTCCAAATGCAGCCTTACCAATGCTGAATAGAGGGGAATAATCACTTCCCGTGATCTGCTGGCAATGCTCCTCCTAATGCAGTCCAATATGCTATTAGCCTTCTTGGCAACCAGGGCACACTGCTGACTCATATCCAGCTTCTTATCCACTGTAACCCCCAGGTCCTTGTCTGCAGAACTGCTGCCTAGCTCGTCGGTCCCCAGTCTATAGCTGTGCATGGGATTCTTCCATCCTAAGTGCAGAACTCTGCACTTGTCTTTGTTGAACCTGATCAGATTTCTGTTGGCCCAGTCCTCCAGTTTGTTTAGGTCCTTGTGTATCCTATCCCTACCTTCCAGGGTATCTACCACTCCTGCACCTTAGTGACATCTGCAAACTTGCTGAGGGTGCAATCTACCCCATCCTCCAGATCATTAATGAAGATGTTGAACAAAACCGGCCCCAGCACCGACCCCTGGGGCACTCCGCTTGTGACCGGTTGCCAGCTAGACATGGAGCCATTGATCACTACTCATTGAGCCCTATGCTCTAGCCAGTTCTCTATCCATTTTATAGTCCATTCATCCAACCCATACTTCTTTAACTTGCTGATAAGAATACTGTGAGAGACAGTATCAAAAGCTTTGCTAAAGTCAAGGTATATCACATCCACCGCCTTCCCTACATCCACAGAGCCAGTCACCTCATCATAGAAAGGAATCAGGTTGGTCAAGCATGGCTTTCTCTTGGTGAATCCATGTTGACTGTTCCTGATCACCCTCCTCTCTTCCAAGTGCCTTAAATTGGATTTCTTGAGGACTTGCTCCATGATTTTTCCAGGGATTGAGGTGAGGCTGACCGGTCTGTACTTCCCTGGATCCTCTCTACTCCCTTTCTTGAAGATGGGCACTAGATTTGCCTTTTTTCAATCATCCGGGACCTCCCCCAATTGCCACGAGCTTTCAAAGATAATGGCCAATGGCTCTGAAATCACATCAGTCAACTCCCTCAGCACCCTCGGGTGTATTGCATCCGGCCCCATGGACTTGTGTATGTCCAGCCTTTCTAAATAGTCTTGGACCTGTTCCTTCAGCACTGCGGGATGTTCACCTCCTTCCCATTCTGTGCCGCCCAGTGCAGCAGTCTGGGAGCTGACCTTGTCTGTGAAGACAGAGGCAAAAAAGGCATTGAGTACCTCAGCTTTCTTCACATCCTCTGTCACTAGGTCGCCTCCCTCATTCTCTAAGGGGCCCACACTTTCCCTAATCTTCCTCTTGTTGGTAACATACCTGTAGAAACCCTTCTTGTTTCCCTTCACGTCCCTTGTTAGCTGGAACTCCAATTGTGCTTTGGCCTTCCTGATTTCACTCCTGCATGTTCGAGCAGTGTTTTAATAATCCTTCCTAGTCGTCTGTCCAAGCTTCCACTTCTTGTAAGCTTCTTTTTTGTGTTTCAGCTCCCCAAAGACATCTTTGTTAAGCCAAGCTGGACGCCTGCCAAATTTGCTATTCTTTCTGCACATCGGGATGGTTTGCTCCCGTGCCCGCAATAAGGTCTCTTTAAAATACAGCCAGCTCTCTTGGACTCCTTTCCCCCTCATATTAGTCTCCCAGGGGAGTCTGCCCATCAGTTCCCTGAGGGAATCAAAGTCCGCTTTTCTGAAGTCCATGGTCCGTATCCTGCTGCTCTCCTTTCTTCCTTTTGTCAGGATCCTGAACTCGACCATCCCTTTGCGTCATGACAGCACTTGAGGGGTATGTGTGATCTGTCCGCCACCTTCAAATCACCAAAGGGATTTAGACGACCAGGCCCCTTGCTAATTTTCACGGTGTCCGATTCCTTTAGTTCCTTTTGTGATGGGGTGGCCTTCGTGCTCCTGTGGGCCGAGCGCTTTTTCCCTGTGGTGGGCACAAAATGGCCGCCTGGGGCTCCCACCAGTCTCAAGATGGTGGCCGTCTCTCTTCGGCTCAGTCTTCCCTCAGGCCTTCGCAGGCCGAGTAGTGCCCTCGGGTCCTTAGGTTCTAAGATTTGGGGTAGGGGTGGTCCGAGCCAGCCCTCTTCTTCGGACAGCAGCCCAGAGACCCTGGCTGACAGCAGTGGCTGGCTGCTGCTCTAAGGCAATGTGTAAGTCTTTTCTCTGGGCTGCTTCCCTACCCTGGTCCCCGTTGGGGCTAAGTAGCCACTCCACCAGGCAAGCCCCTGCTTTCCTCTGGCTTCTGCCACTCACTGTTCTTCTTCTTCTTCTTCTCCTTCTCCTTCTCCTTCTCCTTCTCCTTCTCCTTCTCCTTCTCCTTCTCCTTCTCCTTCTCCTTCTCCTTCTCCTTCTCCTTCTCCTTCTCCTTCTCCTTCTCCTTCTCCTTCTCCTTCTCCTTCTCCTTCTCCAGACCTCCAGACCTCCAAACTCCAGGAGCACACTGCCTGGCTGGCAGGGAGCTTATATCTGCTCCCAGGCAGTGCTTAATGGGTCTCAGCTGGCTCTGGCCTCAGCTGACCCTACTTGGTCTCAGCTGGCTCTGGCCTCAGCTGACCCTGATTAGCCTGGAGGAAGCCTTGGGCAGCTGCTAGGGGAACAGGGCCTTGATCATTCTTGGGCTAACATAGCGCCCTTCTACCACCCTCCGGTAGCCCCTGTCACACTTTGCAGGGGGTTGCAGTTTAGGACTGAAGGGCAGCAGCAGAGTTGTGCGTGGAGGGGAGCTGTTGTAAGAAGTGGGCCTACAAATTTCCCCCTGCATTGAGCTCCGCTGTGAGGAGTAAATGTTTTACCCAATGTCCAGTCACAAATAACCGGAAAAGGTGCAGACCGTGGCTAATTAAATGAGCCTGAACAAACAGGTGCCCTGGTATCACGCAAGGACTGCCTTCAGTTTCTGCCTGGTAAACTGGGGAACTGGACAATGGCGGTGGGGCTATTCCACCCAACACCCCCTTTCGAGGTCCTAAAGGGGCGACTTTAGGAAAAAAAAAAATTGAAATGCAACAATTACTAACCAAGGGGAAAGGGAAGGAGCGAGTTTTACCATCCCGGCTGCCACCTTGGCCACCTTCTGGGAACACAGAATCCATCATGACACCACTGGGCCGCCTTCATTCTAATCCTGAGAGACATCCGGCCCAGATGGGGCCAAAGAGAGGAGGACCCAAGTGGTACGGCCACCTCCACCGGCCATACCCTAGCCCCCACCTGGCATGGTGCTGCATCTCAGAACCTGGGTCAAGGCCCCGGAGAGCGAGGAGAGTTCCGGGCTCAGGCCCATGCCTGAACATCTGAGTCAATCCACCCAGCCTCTGAGACCCGGTGCTCAAGGTTTTTTTTTGCCATCTTCCTCTTTGCACCTTATTTGTGTCTCTTTCCTAGCCCTCTCCTTTTCCCTTCTGGCTAATGAGACTCTGGCTGAGCCGGACAACACGGGATATTTTGCAGCACTGCTGTAAAGCAGTAACCGAAGGCTCAGATAAAAGCAATGTCCTGCACGGATCCCAGTCTACCAGGTCTCGGAGGGGTTGATCAGGACATGCACAGGCTCTGTGTTTCTTCAGCAGTGAGGTTGCAAACAGGTGTCAGCACCAAAGAAAGAATCTGCATTTTCTCACCTGGACTTTAACAACCACAGCTCCAGCTAATTCCTCCTTTCCGCCAAAAGGACAGTTGTTGCCTCTCTGATTTTTATGACACTTTGCGATGGGGGCAGGTGGGTTCCTTCTAAAAACCCTCTCTCCAACTAAAGGGAACAAGAGAAGTCATTTGAGAAACCCACCTGACCTGAGCACATTTGAAATGCAGAGCGGTAGCAGGTTTCCTGTAGCAGGTTTCCGGTAGCAGGTTTTCTGTCTCTTTAATAAAAGGATTGCTACCGGTGCATGGACCATGCCACTCGGTAGACCGACGTCTGTGGGCACCAAACCCCCTAGGACAGCAGGGAGCTCTAGGTTGACACTGAGGGCCGTGGGCAGAGCAGGGTGCCGGGAGCCCGGGGCTGGGATAGCAGGAGGCAATACATTAGGATTGAACGGCACCGGCAGAGCCGTGTGTTTCCAGGCAAGGACTGGATTAGGAAGGTGCCAGGGGGATCAGGATTCAGGGTGCATCTACACATCAAATGAAGGTGTGGCTGCAGCAGGATAACTGGGTCTAAGACAGCTACACTAGCTTTCATCTAGCTCGCACGGGTAACAGCAGCAGTGCAGACATGGTGGCATGGACTGCAGCACGGGCTGGCAACCACAGCAGGTACCCAGGGTCCCTGGCAGGCTGGCACTGGGGAAGCTACCCAAGGGTGAACTCTGCCGACTGCCTTGTTACCCACAACAGAAAGACTAAAGCTGGGACATCTCTGCCACCCACGCTGCAATCGCACCTTCACTCACTGGCTGGACACACCCTTAGATTTTTCTTTGGAGGCCAGGTCTCTGGCAGGACTGGTGTGGGTGTTCCCTGCCCCTGCCCAGCCTGCTGGGTCACTGCTCTTAATTGCCCGATATGAGGAAATCATCCTTACCCAATAGTTTACTGGGTTTGCCCTCCCACTCCTCCGCCTCCACGTCCGGCGGGGCTCTATATAACACGCTGCAGGACGGAAGGAGGAGCAGAGTGAGGTGCAGCTCCCACGACAGCGAAGGAACAAGGACTTGGGTGAGTTGCGGGAGGCTCCAGCAGCCGGGAGGGAGGAGAGAACAGAGCCGTGTGGAGCAGCAATGGCCAGGCTTCTTACCGGGAGGCAGCGTGAGCTAGTGGTTGCAGCAGAGGGGCTGGGAGCCGGGACTCCTGGGTTCTAGCCCCACCTCGGATAGAGGCCAGGGATCAGTGATGGCAGCTGGGCTCGGGGCAGCCCCTCACACAATGGGCAGGAATAATGGGAGGCGATTTGGGGGGAAAACGGGGTAGGAGAGGGAAGGTGCCATGGAGGGAGCCGGTCCCTGCCTCGCACTGTCTCCATCCATCTCCCTCCTCTGTCCCCACGGCAGGACGATCCAGTGACACACACAGCCATGGCTGCGAGGGGACCCCGCCCTGCCACCCTGCTGCTGCTGGCCGCCTGCCTGGCCCTGGCCAGCGGTGACCTGTCAAACCCCCTGAATGACCTGTTCCGGAAAAATCACGTGGACAATCCCAAGACCGTGGCCACCAATGACAACGCCTACTGCAATAAGTTGATGTGGGAGCGGCTGCTGTACTGGAAGTTCAGCAACACCTTCATCCACGACAGCATCGAGAACATCAACAAAGTCTGCACCACGGACGGGAAGGCCGCCGGGCCCAGCCAGCAAGAGAGCAACAGTCCCTTCAAGATCACCGTCTGCACGCTT
The DNA here is from genome assembly GCF_026122565.2 of Emydura macquarii macquarii. Taxonomy (NCBI): domain Eukaryota; kingdom Metazoa; phylum Chordata; order Testudines; family Chelidae; genus Emydura; species Emydura macquarii. The sequence continues at coordinate 9,807 of NW_027132546.1, read as the reverse complement.
AAGCCCTGGAGCCTCTCCTACACCGGTGCCAGCTCCTCCGCGAAAATCGTCATCTCCTGCTTGCATGAGGTTGCCGTGCTCTTCGTCAAGAGCGTTTAGGAACCAGCCTGACCATGGAGGGCAGGCAGGGGAACTTGCCTCTTCCTCTAATCCGACTCGGTCCCTTCCACATCCGACACCGCCCCCGGCTCCTCACCCGCCTCTGAACACCGGTCATATCGGTCAGGTGTTTCCTCCCCTAGCACGCCTCCTACAGCATAGTCGCCCCTTTCCCGCCCTTCACCCTCTGCCCCCATAGCGCCGTCTACCCACGGCCAGCTCAAACTCTGTCCCTTCATTAAGAAATATCCCCCCGGTCTCACCCGTCGTGTTACGTGTCACTTGTCACTGTTCTCCTCCCCGTATTTGAACCTTTGTCTTTCTCTGCATGGTCACAACTCAATAAACCTGATACCTGCAAAGCAACGGCTGGCTGGTTGTGTGAGTTTGGTGGATAGCAAGGGCATGATACATTGACCACGTCACGCGTGTGCGGGAAACGGGTTGTTGTCATCCATTGAGATTCTCTGTGCTTTCAAACCCTCTCTCAAACTATATCCCCAGCCCTGGGAACAGAACCCAGGAGTCCTGACTTCCACCTCTGGCCCTGCTGTCACTACCACACCCCACTGCCCAGCAAGAGCTGGGAATTAAACCTGGGACTGCTGAATCTTCACCTGCTCTGTTCTAACCCCCTGAAACCACTCCCCTGCCAGGATCAGGCCTAGAAACCAGAAGTCCACATTCCCAGCCTCCCTTGCTCTAACTCATGACACCCCACTCCCCTCGGAGAGCAGAGGAAAGAATCCAGGAGTCCTACATCTTCATCCACCCTGGTCTAACTCACTGGACCTCACGTCCCTCCCACGGACAGGTTTACAAAATGGCAGTCCTGATTCTCCTTCTCCTTTCCTCTAACCTCCTAGACACCTCTCCCAACCCAAAACTGGAACTGACACAACCGGTACAAACCTTCATGCTTCAAGGCAGGAGCCAGTCACTAACGGAGGAAGGTCAGGAAGAAACTTTGCCTCTGAGCAAGTTTTTCCATTATTCTCCTCTTGGGGGAGAGACGAGGAAATTCCTTCCCCTAAAGCAGGTGGGACTGGCTAATGTCAGAGACTGAGCTGGAGGGACCCTGGTCTCTGTCCCCACCAAAATCATTGCTGAAGGCTGGGTTGGTCCAGCTGGGACCCCTGATCCCTCCACAAGAGGAACTGCCAAGATTGGTCTCGGGTGGGATTTGAAGCTGTGACCTTTGCCTGTTCAGAGCAGCTGTTGCTGTTGGTGGTCAGCCCACCCCTTCATGAATTTCTCCATCTCCATGGTCCCGGCTGCCACCGGCTTTTAATGGCCGATGGATCATCCTAGGGGACAGTCTCCCCCTTTCATCAGGGGGTGAAGTGTGCCCGCATTCTCCACCATGTGTAGGCTGGCGACTCAGCCCGGCAGCGGCGTCACGACCCTTTCTCAGGCCCAGGCTCCGGGGAAGGCCACAGCGCCTTGTTCTAAGGCAAAACAAGAAGCTAGCGCCTTGCGAGTCTTTAGCCCCCGGTCCCCAGGTGGGGCGGAGCCGTTAAGGAGTCCATAGCCCCTGGTCCCGAGACGGGCGGGGCTGGCAAGGCGTGCCTGGTCTCGCTCCTCCGTATCCTGGGTAGCAGTAGGTTCAGAGGAGACAAGCACTCCCGGGGTGCCTAGGGAGGAGGGGGGAGAGGGACGCAGGCCCACCCGACTCCACTGTTTCCCAGCCCAGGGCCCTATCAGTGCTAGAGAGGTTCTGACACTGGGTCAGCAGGGCTCCAGCCACAACACGGTGACTCTGGTGTGACCACAAAGTCAGCCAAAGTATAGTCGGCTGCCCCTGGGCTAATTCCTCCCACCCTGAACCCGGGTACTTGGAGCCAGGGATCTTCCTCCAAGTCAGTGGGGAGACGGCTAAAGGACGTCCCACTGGTCCCTCGCTGGCGGCCGGTCGGGGAACATCTTGGGGCCGTCAGCGGATGGCAGCTCCTCCAGGTCACAGGGTCCTGGTGGGTCCTCCGGCACCCCGGGCTCAGGCAGCTCCGATGGGTCCCTTGCGAGGGGCAGCTCTTCTAGGTCAGTGCCGGCCACGGGAGGTCCCTCCCAGTCAGCGGTGTCCGGTAGCCCTTCCCGTCACTAGGGCCCGGCAGCTCTGGCAGGCCTTGGAGGCTGCTGTCGGTGCAGTCAGGCCCAGACCACAACCTCGGGGAAGGCACGTCCTTCTTCGGCAGAGGCTTCCCCTGACTGAGCGGCTAGACCGGCCTTTTATACTTCCTGTCCTGGCCCCACCCCTCTGCTCCCGGGGTCTGTGGTCTGTCGGGTCCTGATCTGTCATGGCCCTTCCTCGGGCCCAGGCTGCGCAGAAGGCCACAGCGCCGTGCTACACTGGGGAAGATCTGCTTCTTGGACGTAGCGAATCCAGGCCCATTGAAAGTGTCCGGCGGGTCAGGGGCTGGACGTTCCAAGGAGACACTCAGGGGTTGGCGTGTCTACCACTACCTTGCGGAGGAATAGCAGGGAAGTGATTGTTACCTCTCTAAGTTTTACGACACTTTGGGATGGGGCCAGGCGGGTTCTTTCTAAAACCCTCTCTCCTGCTAAAGGGAAGAAGAGAAGTCATTTAAGAAACCCACCTGACATGAGCACATTTCAAATGCAGAACGGTAGCAGGTTTCCCTCCTTTTCTGTGTCTTTAATAAACGGATTGCTACCGGTGCATGGGCCATGCCACTGGGCAGACCGATGTCTGGGGGTACCAGCAGGGAGCTCCAGGTCAGCACTGAGGGCCGGGGACAGAGCAGGGTGCTGGGAGCCCGGGGCTGGGATAGCAGGTGGCTATACATTAGGATTGAACGGCACCGGCAGAGTCGTGCATTTCCAGGCTAGGACTGGATGAGGGAGGTGCCAGGGGGATCAGGATTCAGGGTGCATCTACACATCAAATGAAGGTGTGGCTGCAGCAGACTAGCTAGGTCAAAGATAGCTACACTAGCTTTCATCTAGCTCGCACGGATAACAACTGCAGTGGGGACACGGTGGCATGGACTGCAGCACGGGCTGCCAACCAGGGCCCCAAATGGAGGGGGAAGAGTACAATTTACCGGGGTGCAGAGGTTCTGGGGCACCCGGCCTACGTTGCACCCCCCATTACCACGAGGAAAAAAATTGTCATGACTCATGAGTTTGTAAGTATGGGATGAATGACTGTGGTATGTGTGTGGGAGGGGGCCCGTGTTACGAATTCCTATCGGGCCCAAAACAATTATGCTTTGGCGTTGCTGGCAACCAGAGCATGTACCCAGGGTCCCCAGCACGCTGGTCCTGGGGCAGCTACCCCAGGGTGAACTCTGCCACCCCCCATTGTGACCCCACAACAGAAAGAATAAAGCTGGGACGTCACTGTGACCTGTCCGTGCCCAGGGCAGCCACCTGAAAATGCCAAGATCAGGGCAGGCTGTAAAAGGAGAGCAGAATCTCCCAGCGCTGGTGGGTGACAATGAAGCCAGACTTCCCAACCAGCCGCAAACTGCGCTTCTGATTCCCCCACACTGCTTATCAAGAAGCCAGTACACAAATGCACACAGCCCCCTTTACTGCATTTCAGTCTCTGGCTACCAATCAGCCACTAGGTCCAGTAAAGTTACTAGTTATTTAAACTCTCTGCTCTTTACTAAAAAGGTTCCCTCTGACCCCAAGGGGTCAGCCACGGTACCAGATCAATATAAGTTTGGATCTTACCCAAAATCCCATGCGGCCAGCCAATCCTTTAGTAACTAAAACTAAAGGTTTATTGTAAAAAGAAAGAAACAAACCATAAGAGAAATGTTAAAGGGTCAAAACAAATCAGGTACATAGAAATGATTGAAAGTCCAGATACATCAAGTTTCTGGGAAAATTGTGGAGTTACAGCTTATATAGTCCCCTCTGGTTCACATCCAACACCTGGATGGGTCTGAGTCCTTCAGTTCAGTTGCAAATTAATTGATCCAGAGGTATGTGTGTGGTAGTAACTGGACAGGAACAGAGGCAAAATGGATTCTGTGGCTTGGCTTTATAAACCCTCTGGCCCTGGCCATGCGGCCTGTGGCATGTTACAAGAACTAAAATGGAGTCCAGAGTCACATGGGCCAATACCGGTTAATCCTCAGGTCTGCCTTTAGTTTCTTCCTGGGCCCCTTGCATCCGTGAGTGTCCTAATGGGCCAGTAAGCAGGCTATTGTCCTGCTGCCATCCTATCCAGGGTGTGTCCCAGGCAGCACAACTTGAAACACAGATATCGCAAATATATCTATAACTTCCATTTCACACATCACACGTGAACACAAGTGTTATTATCTTACTCAGCACAATCTACCCTTTCTACCAGTGCCCGACATGGCATCTCTCACATGAATCGTGATGATTCTGACATACTGATGTCACACAATAGAATAAATGCCCCCCCTCAAGCCAGCCAGCGTGACAGTCTCTGCCACCCGCGCTGCAATTGCAACTTCACTCGCTGGCTGGACACACCCTCAGATGTTTCTTTGGAGGCCAGGTCGTTGGCAGGACTGGTGCTGGGTGTTCCCTGCCCCTGCCCAGCCTGCTGGGTCACTGCTCTTAATTGCCCAATGTGGGGAAATCGTCCTTACCCAATAGTTTAATTGCCTGATATCAGGCATTCGTCCTTCCCCAATTGTTTACTGGCTTTGCCCTCCCACTCCTCTGCCTCCACGTCCGGCGGGGCTCTATATAACACGCTGCAGGACGGAAGGAGGATCAGAGTGAGGTGCAGCTCCCACGACAGCGAAGGAACAAGGACTTGGGTGAGTTGCGGGAGGCTCCAGCAGCCGGGAGGGAGGAGAGAACAGAGCCGTGTGGAGCAGCAATGGCCGGGCTTCTTACCGGGAGGCAGCGTGAGCTAGTGGTTGCAGCAGAGGGGCTGGGAGCCGGGACTCCTGGGTTCTAGCCCCACCTCGGGATAGAGGCCAGGGAACAGTGATGGCAGCTGGGCTTGGGGCAGCCCCTCACACAATGGGCAGGAATAATGGGAGGCGTTTTGGGGGGATAACGTGGTAGGAGAGGGAAGGTGCCATGGAGGGAGCCGGTCCCTGCCTCGCACTGTCTCCATCCATCTCCCTCTTCTGTCCCCACGGCAGGACGATCCAGCGACACACACAGCCATGGCTGCGAGGGGACCCCGCCCTGCCGTCCTGCTGCTGCTGGCCGCCTGCCTGGCCAGCGGTGACCTGTGAAACCCCCTGAATGACCTGTTCCGGAAAAATCACGTGGACAATCCCAAGACCGTGGCCACCAATGGCAACGCCTACTGCAATAAGTTGATGTGGGAGCGGCTGCTGTACTGGACGTACAGCAACACCTTCATCCACGACACCATGGAGAACATCAACAAAGTCTGCACCGTGGATGGGAAGGCTGCTGGGCCCAGCCAGCAAGAGAGCACCAAATCCTTCAGCATCTCTGTCTGCACGTTTAACCCCTGGAGCCTCTCCTACACCGGTGCCGCCACCAAGGCGAAAATCGTCATCTCCTGCTTGCATGAGGTTGCCGTGCTCTTCGTCAAGAGCGTTTAGGAACCAGCCTGACCATGGAGGGCAGGCAGGGGAACTTGCCTCTTCCTCTAATCCATCTCGGTCCCTTCCACATCCGACACCGCCCCCGGCTCCTCACCCGCCTCTGAACACCAGTCATATCGGTCAGGTGTTTCCTCCCCTAGCACCCCTCCTACAGCATAGTCGCCCCTTTCCCGCCCTTCACCCTCTGCCCCCTTAGCGCCGTCTACCCACGGCCAGCTCAAACTCTGTCCCTTCATTAAGAAATATCCCCCCGGTCTCACCCGTCGTGTTACGTGTCACTTGTCGCTGTTCTCCTCCCCGTATTTGAACCTTTGTCTTTCTCTGCATGGTCACAACTCAATAAACCTGATACCTGCAAAGCAATGGCTGGCTGGTTGTGTGAGGTGGGGGGGCTGCAAGGCCAGAATACACTGAACACGTCACGCGTGTGCTGGAAACAGGTTGTTGTTGTCGTCGTCCATTGAGATTCTCTGTGCTTTCAAACCCTCTCTCAAACTATATCCCCAGCCTTGGGAACAGAACCCAGGAGTCCTGACTTCCACCTCTGGCCCTGCTGTCACCCACCACACCCCACTGCCCAGCAAGAGCTGGGAATTAACCCTGGGACTCCTGAATCTTCACCTGCTCTGTTCTAACCCCCTGAAACCACTCCCCTGCCAGGATCAGGATTAGAAACCAGGAGTCCCCATTCCCAGCCTCCCTTGCTCTAACTCATGACACCCCACTCCCCTCGGAGAGCAGAGGAAAGAACCCAGGAGTCCTACGTCTTCATCCACCCTGGGCTAACTCACTGGACCTCACGTCCCTCCCAAAATGGCAGTCCTGATTCTCCTTCTCCTTTCTTCTAACACCCTAGACCCCTCTCCCAGCCCAAAACTGGAACTGACACAACCGGTACAAACCTGCATACTTCAGGGCAGGAGCCAGTCACTTACGGAGGAAGGTCAGGAAGAAACTTTGCCTCTGAGCAAGTTTTTCCGTTATTCCCCTCTTGGGGGAGAGACGAGGGAATTCCTTCCCCTAAAGCAGGTGGGACTGGCTAATGTCAGAGACTCAACTGCAGGGACCCTGATCTCTGTCCCCCGCAAAATCATTGCTGAAGGTTGGTCCAACTGGGACCCCCAATCCCTCCACAAGAGGAACTGTTGAGATTAGTCTCAGGTGGGATTTGAACCTTTGATCCAGGCCACTCTTGGTACCAACTGGCACAGGGGATCCATGAAGGTCTACCAGGAGCCCCTTGAGTGGACAGGTGCCTAGTAATTCACTAAAGCATGGCATGTGAGGTCTGCACCTGGAGCCAGTATCCCCCTGCTCATCAGAATCACTGTGGAACATGCGGATAGATAACATTTGAGAAGTTAGGTGTGCATGTTGAAAATGACTCTCTCCAGGCAGGGATCCAGGAGGTGACATATCTTGGACAGGTCCCTTTCAGGCAGGAGGGAACAGACACTGGTCTGCTGATCTGGTCATTGTATACCTCCCAACAGGTCCATTTCCATTCTGAGCCGGGTGCTGATGAAGAGATTGCAAAACCTACAAAAGAGGAGGGTCCAGGAAAAAACACCAGCGGGGGGGGTAGGGGATGGCTACCCTCTGCATGAGGAAAGATCTGGGGTTCAAATAAACAACCGGGATCCTACACAAAAGAGGCAACCAGCCAGCGTGACTTGTCTCATGAACAAAAGATCGCAGCCAAGCCTGGCTGGAAAACACTGGTAGGACGTTGCTCTGCAAGTATCGAGTTCGATAAGTCTCGGTTCTAGAAGGTGGGTTGTGATTTTATTTTCAGTGTAACCCTTTGTTTCCTGACACGGCGACTTGCTGCCAGTTGAATCTCTGTGCTTTGTTCAGTAAACTGTGTACCTGCCTAAGGGCTGGGAGTTAAGGAGAGCAGAAACTGGAGGTGAAACTAGTAAGCTGGGTGTACGCTGGTGACTCAGCCCAGCAGGGGCATCGGCCCAGGCTCTAAGGAAGGCCACAGCGCCTTGCTACATAAACCCACCTCATGTCCAGCTCCCGGTCTCCGGGGTTGAGCTGCACTCCTTCCCCTAGGCGTGACAGGGCATCGGTGCTGGCATGGTCCCTACCTGTGCAGTTTTGGATGCTGAATGCAAAGGGCTGCAGGGCGAGGTCCCAGCACATCAGTCGGGCGTTGGTCTCTTTCATTTGTTCCAGACAGCGGAGGGTGCAAGGTCTGTGATGACTATGAAGGGACGACCGAGGAGGTAGTATCTCAGCACTGCCAGCTCCTGCTTTATGACCAGCGTCTCCTTCTCTATGGTTGCATGCTTCTGTTCCCGGGGAAATAGCTTGTGACTTATGTAGAGGATGAGGTGTTCTTCCCCCTCGATGTTCTGGGCAAGAAGAGCCCCCAGCCCTTCGACCGAGGTGTCCAATTGAACCAGGAAGGTACGATTAAAATTGGGGCTTTCGTTAGTGTTGGAGGCACAGTACAATTTGAGTTGCTTGACCACTGTCCTGACTAACTGCTTAACTCTCCAGGCGTACTGAGAATGAGATATTGTAGTTAACTTTAGGCTTTGTATCTAACTAGTATCTTTATAGAAAACCTTGCACATTAAAGCTTATTGATCTGGAAATCGGGCATCCCAGGTCTCACTGTATCCACACTGATCTCAAAGTGTCCAGGATCAACAGTTAGTAGATCTTTCCTTAGTAGGTCTGTCAGAAGTGCAGCAAAGGTGTCAAGGTCGGGCATGAACCATTGATAGCAACCGGCCAAACCCAGGAACTGCCTCACCTGCTTTTTGGTGGTGGGTCGAGGGTATTCCTGTGGGGCTTTCATCTTCCCGATCAAGGGTCGCAGGTTCCTGGGCCCAGGATGTATCCAAACTAGGTGGTTTCTCGCCATCCTATGCAGCACTTTTTGGGGAACGCGGTGAACTCATCATCACGCACCGTCCTCAAGACGACTGCCACTTGATTCAGGTGATCACTCCATTGGCGACTGTACACTATGACATCATCTAGGTAGGCCGCAGCGTAGTTCACATGGGTCCCCACAAGCTAGTCCATCAGTCGTTGGAACGTCGCAGCTGCCCCATGGAGTCCAAAAGGCATCCACACAAATTGGTATTGTACCCTTGGGGGCTCGGGGCCAGTTGGAGCGGGCAGATTCTCAGCAGCCAAGAAGTCCTCCATCATATGCATGGCTCCGATCAGAGTTGTGGAGTGATGCCTCATCACCCACCCCTTCCCCGGGCAGGTAGGATGTGTAAAACCTGTTGCAGCACAACTTGTTCCGCCAAGGCGGGCGCGGAGTGCTGCTCTGGCTGGAGCCAGCGCTAGCAGGCGTCCTTGAGATCCTGAGCCACAGCCCGAGGATGGGCCACGCGGAGAGTACGCCTTCCCCCGGAACCAGCGCCGGAAGGTTTCAGGCTTGATGTCTAGCGTGTCCAGGATGGCAGCCTTCACAGTCCGATAGTCCCGCGCCTCATTAAACCTCATTGATCTGCAAATCCGGCGTACCGTGTATCACTGGCATCCACACTGATCATAAAGTGTCCAGAATCAACAGTTGGCATCCCTGGGTGGGCTCGACCAGCCGTCAGTGAGACGATCTTTGAGGTGCATGGTGCAAGGGTTTCTCTCACTGCTTGTCAGCAGGGTAGCAACCTGTCTGGAGCGGTTCTCCGCGAAGCTATATCTGTGTTTGGCTTCAGGAGGAGGGCATGATGTCCTCTACAGGAACGTGTTGTGAGTCAGGCGGTTGAGGGGTTGCCACTCCCGTTCTCCTTTCGTTAGAACCAGTCTCGGATATGAAAGCTTTTGTGGATAACCTGGGTAAAAACCCATGGTCTGGAGGAGCGTTTAAGGGTAAAACAGCACATGCAGACTTGATGCTCCAGTGGGAACAATTCATAGAGACAAAGCCTGATGGTAAGAAAACACGCTTGGCTGGTTTACATGGGCTTGTTTTAGTATCTAACACAGTTACTGAAGAGTTAGGGAAGTGAGCCAAAGGAAACAAGGAGCTGCATGAACAATTCATAGCATGACAAGGTCAAGCACAGAAACTGACAATAGAGGATGGATCTTCAGTGTCCCACTGTCTTACTCAGGCTCCTTTGCTCTCTAGCTCTCAGCGCGATGCAGAGGGGTACAAAGAGGAAGCTAGACAGTGGGAGGAAAGAGCTCATAT
>NW_027132545.1:0-4337 GCF_026122565.2 Emydura macquarii macquarii | reverse complement strand
TGCTGAGATCTGCCCCAGCAAGTTTACAATGCATTGAATGTCGCCTCTCCCCTAACACAGCTACATCCACTAAGTCAAGCACAAGGGCTAGAACTGCATAAGGAGGAGCTGTAACTGCAGAGGAAGGATTGTCCGGGGGTCATGGTGTGAATCTGAGACTGGTGACCCAAGTTATATTCTCTGTTTTGTGAGACTTTCTGTGTGGTCTCAGGCAAGTCACTTCATTTCTCTGGCCTCAGCCCCCACCTGTGAAAAGGGTGAGAATGTTTCCCTGTTTCACACGGCTGCTGTGAGGATAAATACACTGAAGATTCTTATGATCTTGGAGGCCATAAAAGAACCAAAGGTAGCTAGAGGGGAAACGCACATCCAGAGCTACCTCCCCTGCTGCACTCAGTTTAGGTCCAATCAGTTGCTCAAGTTACCCATCAGCAGGACCTCTCAAGCCCAGTATGTCACAAAGGGCAGCGCCCCTGAGAAAGGAAACCAGAACCTCACCCCCATCCCTGGCACAACACAACACAACACAGCCATCAAGGGAAATGGACCAAACACAACAAGGACAAATATTTTTCCTTAGGTTAAAACTACCAAGTAGAAAAGTTAATTACAAACAGAAACCATCCCTGCTTAACTGGCATCCTTCAGTTCCTGGGGAAAGTCTCCCTCAGTGACATGGGAGGGAGAGGAGGACCAGGTTTGTGTGTAGGTCCAGGGGTTGATGGTGAAAGGCAGGAAGTTCAACAGAAACAAACTTCCCCACAATATTTTTTCTCAAATTAGTTTGAAATATCTCAAATTGTCCTAAATCCTGTGATGTTGGTCAACCCCCCTGGGATGCCCAAGTCCATCCCTGGCACAGTCTGGTGGGCAGTGCAGGGCAGGTAGAATAGGAAGTATAGGATGGTGAGTTGAGTGGGACCATGCTGAGAGAGTCCCATCTAGGCTGGGTCAGTTCTCTGTGGCGCCTGGATGTCTGGACTGCTCCCAGCACACCAGGCAGGCTGGCTCAGCTCAGCTCAGCGCTGGGACAGCGCATGCTGGGGGCAGGGCACAGACACCCAGAGCTCAGACTGACGTGGCGCTGAGGAGCAGGGGTGTTAATGGGACTTGAATGGTCCTGTTGCAGACGTGGGAGAGGCTGGAAAGTTTGTCTCTCCCCAACAGAAGTTTTCCAATAGAAGAGATGACCTCCCCCACTTTTCTGTCTATTAACTATATTCATGCAGTCAGGGTTTCCCTGCTGTTTCAAGTCTTGCTCAGGTGATGGCAGATTGTTACATGGACCTCTGAAAACATCGCACTGGGATTGTCTTGTTCTACCCTCATCAATGCGCTGCCCACTTATAAAGGAACAGCAAGAACCTGGAGGATTTGATTCAGGGATTCAGGAACCTGGGTGATGACTTAGCCCAGGAGAGCACCATGTCTGCTGACTGATCTGAACTGGGAATCAACTAACACTGTTTGATCCTGGTTAGACTCTGATCTGAGAACAGAGATGGGCTGGGCTTTCACCTTCAGACCTTACAGCAATAAAGACACAGGCTTCACCATAAACTCCAGTTTAGCAGGACAAAGGTTGCTTATTCTTACGGAATTAAAAGGAGAGTTTTCATTCGGAGCATGAGATGAAAAATATAAGGATTATTATGACAGTATTTAGCAGTTCTTGCCTTCAGCCAGATTTGGGCACTTGGATAGCTTCTGCAATGAACACTAGTACCCTAGGAGGGCTTCTTGGAGAGCGGATACTTATTCCCAAAGTTTAAAGAGGAAGAGATAAGGACTGAAATCACCATGGCATTCCAGTTACTTTTCTACTTTCGCTTCCTATCTTGATGCAGGCAGTGAGAGAGACACATTTCTCTTCGGGTGTCGGACAAAGAATAAAAACCGTTTCGGCAGAAATATGGAAGGAAAGCCTGGGATTCAGCTCTTTGCCTCTGTAATTTTTTATTAAGAATTAATTTTGCAGCCTCATAACAGAAACAGTCACTGAAATTACAAACTAACTCGAGGAGAATGGATGAGGATTTTAGAAAACCTGAGATCTCAAAACTTTCCAGGATTCATCAGGAAGGTGAGCTTCTGTCACTTGAATGCCATCTTCATTGTTCTTTTATAACTCCTAGTAGACATTTATTCTTTGGGGGATCTTTCTCTCTCTTTTCTGTTATTTCATAGCTCTAGTTATGGGACTGAATTATTTTACCTGTGATAGGCTGAAAGAAAAGAAAAGAGTAATAAAAAATCAAGACTCTGTCTCTCTCTTTCACACACATGCACGCACACACACACCTAGTCTTTTTCATTCTTTAAAACTTTTTTTGCCATTGATGAAATTATTACCAACTTTTACACTGATTTGAATTTATTTTAATGTGGATTTCGTGGGATGGGACAAAATCAGACTCATAAAGGAAACACATTTTCAACTTTAATTGAATGGCTTTTCTAACTCCATGATATGAAAGAGTTCACTTAACAATATATTTATTTCTTTTTTATTTAATGTGGCCTCTGTAATGTTTGTCTTTAATGATTTAATGTTAATGAGGGATATGCTCACAATGATAAGGTTTTTTCCTCTTTCTTCCTTTTGTCTAGATAAAGTTACAGTGAGGATGAAGGTTCTCTCATTCTGCCACAGCTGCAGAGCCAGCTCCCCTCTCCCTGGTTTTATTATTTTCTTCCTTACTTTTTATGTTCACAAGATGGAATCAGGTAGGAATCCGCACAGTCTCTGCTGTTTCTTATAGGATTTATTTAGGCCCCTGAAGTGTCTTAACAACATGCTTAACTCAAAGTCAATGGAACTATTCACAGTTTGTAAACTTAACCACACAGCAAGATCAGCACCTTCATTATTCGATTTTTGCTCTGATTGTGTTGCTGCTGGGTTATTTTATTTGCTCCTGGGACAGCGTACTGCGCTGTTTCTTCACACAAGTATTTTTAAAAGATTGTCAAGGGTGCCCAAAGTGTTGGATGGATACTTATTCATGAGTTTAATAATAACAATAATAAATAATAATAAAAAAGAATACTTTAGTGGGTTTCAGATGTTAAAAAGATCAGAGCCATAGTCTGAGACTCACATGTGCACAAAAGCATAAGAAGAAGCAGAATATATAGATGTCATGTGACTTTTTATTGGCCTGTTCGCTAATACATATATGTTAGGTGTAGTACGCAGCATATTATTAGGTATTAGTACACGTTAGTCCAATAACATGCATTACATATATGTAAAGTGTTGGGAAGTTAAGTTAACTGTGTTATGTTTTTCCCACAAATCTGTTCACCAATATCAAATATCCCAGAATACATTGTAAAGTTAGCATTCACAATAGAAAAAAGAAGCCTTTCAAAGCCAAGACATGAATGGTGTGTGCTTGCAATGGCTGGCCTTTACCTCTACACCACCCTGATTGTGAATGAGGTGTCGAAAACAGAGAGGAATGTACAGAACAAGTAACAAGGCATTCACTGATGGGTTGGCTCTTAGGTGATGTATAAAGAGATTTTTCACTTGTAAACTGCCATGATATAAATATAAGTGGTTTTGGGGGATATTTTTGAATCACAGTTTCTGTGTTAGGTGAGCTCACCGGCATATAAGAATTGCTTCCCGGAACGAGGGTGTGTATGTCTCCTTTTCCTAATGAAGTGTTTTGTCTTTAGGCAACACAATTTGGTTAAGTGTGATTGTTTGGTCTCTTGATCATATGATGTATTGACCCATAATAGACCAGCCATTGGCAGTAGCAATAGGGCTCTGACACAGGAGCACCTTGGTGAAAGAACACCAGATAAGACCCCCAGCAGCCCTGGTGAGGCCCAGCGAATGTCATGGCAATGGCAGTAAGCATGTCAATTTGAGAGCACTTAGGAAAACAGGCTGTTGAATAGGAAGCTTGTCTCAACTACACACCGAGCACGTCCATTCCCAGTTCTCTGCCTCAGTTTCTCTGATGTGTGACTCTGCCATGGACTGATGCACCCCTCTTCAGCTTCCCACCCCGTGTCAGCCCCGCATGCCTGTGCCATGCACTGAACTGCCCTATTCTCAGCTCCCCACTCCGTCCAGTGCTCTGTGCCTCTGCCATGCACCAAGCTTGTCTGTTATCAGCTCCACGCCCCCTCTCAGTGCTGTGTGTCTGGGCCATGCACTGCGGCTGAGTGTTCTTATAACACAGCCCCACTCCCACTGCACATGAGCACTGCTCTCCCTGAAACATTCAGGCTGAAATTTTCCATGTCTGGTGTCTGCCTCTGGCTGAACTTTTGGAAAGTTTGTATCAAATGGAACCTGTTGGATGTGTCCTTCCTAT
>NW_027132544.1:0-4358 GCF_026122565.2 Emydura macquarii macquarii | reverse complement strand
ACCTGAAAAGCCTCCAGTGTCGACGGTGTCGGCAGGGGCAGTATCCCACTCCCAGGAGTCAGGAAGGCCCCCTAACAGGAGATGCAGGTATCGGAGAAAGAGTCTCGATGAGCCGATGTCGATGCATCTCCGGACTCGACCTGCCCGTACCGACGGCGCAGGGGTGTCCACGCGCCGCGCGCTGCTTCCTCGTCTTCTTCGGTACCGGTGAAGTTGCATAGTGCCGAGTTGCGGGTGGTGCTGACAATGCGCCTGTACCGATAATGCACTCAGTACTGAGGTGCAGCAGGTTGGCTTGGACGCCGGGCAGAGCGCTGCCTCCATCAGCACGGCTTTCAACTGGATTTCTCCATCCTTTGAGTCCTCGGTTTGAAAGGCTTTGCAGATTTGCACTTGTCCTTTCTGTGGGCTTCCCCAGGCACTTAAGGCAGCAGTTGTGGGGGTCACTGAGGGAAAGCCTTCCCACAGGAGGCACATGACTTGAATCCTGGCAACCGGGGCATGGCCCCACCATGCCAAGTCCCAGCAGGGACTGCCTTATCTCTAACTACACTTAACACCACGTAACTAACTAAAACTAAACTCAGAGAAGGAACAAGTCCAAAGAAGGAGAATAGTATTTGCTGTGAGCAAGGCTAGTTCCAGCAACCGTCACAGGCGGAAAGAAGGGGCATAGGGCTGGCAGCACCTCATATACCGCGGCATGTGCGCGGGGCTTCAGGGGGCGCCAGAGTTGGCCCTACAGGATCTGCAAAGGGGAAAAAGTTCTGGGTAACCGTGCACGGAGGCATGCACACACCTATAGCAGAATGGACATGAGCAACACGTCTCGAAGAAGAACCAGTGAAGACAATAAGTAGAGCGAGAGAGAGCAGCTGCACAACACGGCCATCTGGGCTGTTTATAACACATGGTCATTATGATACATGGAACTGAACAACCTGCTCTGAGAGTTCTATGATTATTTTGTTAGGATAAATATTTTGCATTTCTTGAAATGACACCATTGAAATACCAATGACGCCATTTAGAGAAGTTAAATTTCAATGCACATGTGAGTGAAGACAAAAAATAAATTTTAATTCCATTTCCAAAAATCTGCTTAGAGGTATGTTGTTGAATGTAAATTAACATATTGACACATTGTTACAGTAATAACACTTTCTAAATTAGAACAATCTCTCTTTTTCCTCTCCAAATTTTACACTGAGATTTCACAGGGGTAGTATATTCTGACAGGAGTGACTGAGCCCCGTCCACCACCATCTGCTACCCCTGGGCCAGAGGACGGGGAAGGTGAGGGGCAACAAACTGTGAAGGGGCAAAAGACAGTAGCTGTCTGTCCATATTTCCTACCAGTATCACCCTGTGCTGGGAGCCGTTTGTCGTACTGCACTGGAATGGGGCAAACACATTGGGAGGGAGGAAAAGCCACCTGGGTTCCTTCCGGAGAGTAGGTCCCACCTCCCCCAGCCTGGCCCCTTGTTCACTCTCACCCCCTTTCCCCTGGCCCAGCTACCGAATCCCCTCCCCCAGCTCTCCCCACTCTCCCATTGTGCTAGGACCAGTTCCCCTCCAGGCTGAGGCTGCAGCGCAGGGCGGCCCATACAGCAGGGCCCCAGCGCTCCCACCCCTGCCCCCGCGCTGCCCCCTAGGGCTGTTTCACTCCCCGCCATAGGCAGAGACTCAGGGGCTCTTCCTCCATGGGCCTCTCTCCCCTCCCCGCTCATTACATCCCCCCAGAGTCTTCCTCAGTTCAGCTGGGTTCTTCCCTTCCTGATGCTACAGTGCCCTCCCCGTCCCCACCTTCAGCCTCCACCTCTCATTTCCCCCAACCAACCCAGACAGCCCCTGCCCTGCCCCCATAACCCAGCAACTGGCTCCTCCTAACCCCCTTCTGCACCCCCTCTCCCCTCCCCCATCTGACAGGCCTGGTGCTAAGAACTGAGGGGGCAGGTGGTGGGGGGCGGCTGATGCCCTTTAGCTCCTCCCCTGGGCACAGGTCTGGGGGCTGCTCAGCGCTGGGAGGGGACAGTCTCTGCCGCGGGTGTCGCTGTCAGGGACAGAGATTCCCTCCAGCCTGGGCTGGGGCCGGGCAGATGGTCAGGGGAGCCGTGTTTTTACCCCAAGCTCTGTAACCAGGATGGAAATAAGGGCAAAGCATCCCGGAGAAGGTGTCAGTGAAAGTGAAGAGCTGGGACCTGTCAGTGACATTGTAAAATGAGACCTCATCTGCCTCATAGTCCAGGAAAATCCCCACCCGGCTGGGCCTGACGCTCACGGGGAGGATGGTCGGGGGGGAGGTGCCGGCCTTGTATCCCCCATCCCTCAGCCACACGGTCCAGTATCCATTCCCAGGTTTGAGTGTGACCCACCCCTTCCTGCTCACAGATTCCCTACAAACCCCCAGAGCTCCATCTCGTCTTGTCTCCCACCTCCACCTCCCAGTAACGCCCGCCTGGGGAACTTCGCTACAGCGCCCTGCACAGGGACAATAATAAAAATCTCTCAGGATTGTTGGGCAGATGCTGGCGTGTGTCTCCATGTCTCACACGTTTCCGATCCTCAGACAGGACGAGTTCGGGATTTGCCGTGTCTGGATCCAGAGTCACGTCCACTGGGGAGAGAGTCACAGAGTCAGGGCCGGGGCAGGGGCTGGTCATGGGATCAAAGGAAATTAACCTGCATCCCCATTAATGGCTGGGGGGGGGGGGGGGGGTTGTTGCCCGTTAAGGGGAGTCAGGGCCCCTCTGCCCATGGGAGCGAACTTGAGAGGAAGCAGAGCGGAGCGGGGGAGGGTGGGATGGGAAGGTGTCCAGCGGGGAGCAGGGCAGGGGAAGGCAGCCCAGGGACGGGGAAGGGGACAGGCTGATGCTGGGAGAGGCAGAGGAGGGGCGGAGGGGAGGGGCAGGCAAAAGGGCAGTGGGGGAAGGGAAGGAGCAGGCACCAGGAGGACAGAGGGGGGGGGGTGGAGGGAGGGGCATGTCCCAGGGGCACAGGGGAAGCAAGGGAAGGGGGCACCAGGGGACAGAGGGGGTGAGGCAATGGGGGCCTCCAAGGGGCAGGGGAATGAGGAGAGGGGGACTCTGAGGAGCAGAGAGTGGAGTGAAGAGGGGCAGGTGCCAGGGGTGGGGGGAAGAGGAGTGGGGCAGGCACCAGGGGCACAGAGTGAGGCAGGAGCCGGGGGCAGCAGGGGTGTCTAGGGCAGGGGTGATCTCCGGAGGGCAGAGCGAGGGCTGGGGCAGGTGCCAGGGGGCAGAGTGGGGTGATGGGAAGGGCAGGTGTCGGGGCCTAAGGCAGAAGAGGAGTCCCTAGGAGGCAGAGGGGGAGTGAAAGGGAGGGGCTGACCCCAGAGGACTAGAGGGAGTGGTAGAAGGGGCAGATGTCAAGAGGCAGAGGGGGAGGGTGGTAGGCAACAGGGGCAGAGAGTTATGAGGGAATAGGGGGCTCCAAGGGGCGGGGAAGGAGGAGAGGGGTGGGCTCCAGAGGGCAGAGGGGCAGTGAAAGGTGGGGCTAGCTCCAGGACACTATATGGGGTGAGGGAAGGGGCAGGCAGGCAGGGCAGAGAGGGATCTCAATGGGAGCGGCGCACACCAGGGGGGCCAAGGATGGGGCAGGGGAATGCACAGGTGACAAGGTGATAAGGGGGGTTGAGGTGAGGGGCAGGGCACAAGGGGTCCAGAGGGGAGAGAGGGGAAGAGCGGACCCCAGGGGCACCAGGGGAGCAAGTAAAGGGGCAGTTGTTAATGGGGGAGAAAGTGAGGATAGTAGGGGTGGGTGCCAAGGGTACGGGGTGGGGCGAGTGGAGGGGCTGGCACCAGGAGGGCTGAGGGGGATGAGATAGTGGGGTGGGTGCAAGGAGGGCAGAGGGGGGAGGGTCAGGTACTGGGGGTAGAATGGGGGGATGATGGGAAAGGGGAGTACAAGGGGGGCAGAGAGGGGTGTGTCAAAGGGCAGCCTTATGGGGGCAGAGGTAAATGAGGGGGCACCAGGGAGGAAGAGGGTGGATGAGGGGAGGGGTGGGACCCAGAGGGTAAAGGGGGTGTGGGGAGGCACAGACAGCAGGGGGCCCAATGTGGGGCAAGAGAAGGGGCGGGCACCAGGGGGCAGATGGGGTGAGGGAAGAGAGGGGGCCCCAGGGGCTCAGAGGAGGAAGGGAGGGGGCTGGCACCAGGAGACGAGGGGGTGGGGAGTGAAGGGGTCAGGGGCTGTTGGGGGATGTGGAAGGTGGTGGGGGGAGGGGTGCAAGGAAGGGGCAGGCACCAGGGCGAGGGAGGGTCTTGTGCCATTGGATGATCGAGGGTTGTGGGACGGGGGAGCTGCGGGGTGGTGGTGCCGGCGCAGAGGGCGCCTGGGAG
>NW_027132542.1:0-4298 GCF_026122565.2 Emydura macquarii macquarii | reverse complement strand
ACACCCCTTCCCTGCCCCCCAGACCAGCAGCCAATTCCCCCCACCCCCTTCTGCACCCCTCTCCCCCTCCCCCATGTGACAGGCCTGGTGCTGCTCAGCGCTGGGAGGGGACAGTCTCTGCCGTGGGTGTCGCTGTCAGGGACAGAGATTCCCTCCGGCCTGGGCTGGGACCGGGCAGATGATCAGGGGAGCCACGTTTTTACACCCAGCACTGGAACCAGGATAGAAATAAGGGCGAAGCGTCCCGGAGAAGGTGTCGGTGAAAGTGAAGAGCTGGGACCCGTCAGTGACATTGTAAAATGAGACCTCGCCTGCCTCATAGTCCAGGAAAATCCCCACCCGGCTGGGCCTGATGCTCACGGGGAGGATGGTCGAGGTGGAGGTAAGGGCCTTGTATTTCCCATCCCTCAGCCACACGGCCCAGTATCCATTCCCAGGTGAGAGTGTGACCATCCCCTTCCTGGTCACAGATTCCCTACAAACCCCCAGAGCCCAGTCAGGCTTGTCTCCCACCTGCACCTCCCAGTAACGCCTCCCGCCCGGGAACCCCTCAGCACCCAGCACACAGGGACAATGATCAAATCTCTCAGGATTGTCAGGCAGATCCCGGCGTATGTATCCGTGTCTCACATGTTTCCGATCCTCAGACAGGATGAGTTTGGGATTTGCCGTGTCTGGATCCAGAGTCACGTCCACTGGGGAGAGAGTCACAGAGTCAGGGCCGGGGCAGGGGCTGGTCACGGGGATCAAAGGGAAATTAACCTGTGTCCCCGTAAATCGCTGGGGGGGGGGGGGTTATGGGTGGGGGGAGTCAGGGCCCATCTGCCCATGGGAGCGAACTTGAGGGGAAGGAGAGCAGGAGCGGGGGAGGGGTGGGGTGGAAAGGTGTCAGCGGGGGCAGGGGCAGGAGAGGACAGGCTGATGCTGGGAGAGGCAGAAGAGGGGTAGACGGGAGGGGCAGGCACAAAGGCCATGGGGGGGAAGGAAAGGAGCACCAGGAGGACAGAGGGTTGTGCAGGGAGGGGCAGGTTCCAGGGGGGCAGAGGGGGTTGAGGCAATGGGGGTGCTCCAAGGGGCAGGGGAATGAGGAGAAGGGTGTGGCTCTAGGGAGCAGAAGGGGAGTGAAGAGGGTCAGGTGCCAAGTGTGGGGGGGAGGAGGGAGTGGGGCAGGCACCAGGAGCAGGGGGGCAGGAACGGGCAAGCACCAGGGGCACAGAATGAGGCATGAGCTGGGGGCAGCGGGGGTGTCTAGGGCAGGGTGATAACTGGAGGGTAGAGGGAGGGCTGGGGCAGGTGCCAGGGGGCAGAGTGCGGTGATGGGAGGGGCGGGTGTCAGGGGGGGCTAAGGCAGAAGAGGAGTCCCAGGGAGGCAGAGGGGGAGTGAAAGGAGTGGCTGGCCCCAGAGGACTAGAGGGGAGCAGGGGAAGGGGCAGCCCCCAGTGGCAGAGGCGTCACGAGAGGAGTGGGGGGCACCAAGTGGGCCAAGGATGGGGCGGGGGAAAGTGCAGGTGACAAGGGGACAAAGGGGGTGAGGGGTGGGGCAGGCACCAGAGGGGCATGGGGGGAGTGAGGGATGTGGTGGGTGCTAAAAAGGGAGATGGGGGGAGGGAAGGAACTGACCCCAGGGGGCAGCTGGGGAGCAACAGGGGGAGAAGAGGGTGGATGAGGGGAGGGGTGGGTAAAGGGGGTGAGGGGAGTTATGGACAGCAGGAGGTTAATGGGGGGCAAGGGAAGGGCGGGCACCAGGGGATGCGGAAGTGGGGGGTGGAGGAACAGGGTCTGGTGGGGGATAAGGAAGGGGAAGTTGGTAGGGGGCAAGGTGTGAGGGAGGGTCAGGAACCAGGGGGCGAGCGGAGGGGCTTGTGCCATGGGGTGATTGAGGGGGTTCATCAGTGGGTGGAAGGGCAAGGGAAGAGGTGGGTGCCAGGGGGATAGACGGGGAGGGATGACAGCGGGAGGCAGAGGGGGGTAAGGGAAGGGGCCTGCAACCATGGGGCAGAGGGGGGGAGCAGATGGGCAGGCAGCAAGGGGGCAGGAGGAGGGGCAGACATCAGAGGGCGGAAGGGAGTAAGAGAAGGGGTTGGTGCCAGAGGGGGGGACATCTGTTGGGAGACAGAAGGGGGAAAGGAAGGGGCAGGCAAAAGGGGGAGAGGGGAGGGCGGACACCAGATGCAGAGGGTGATGGAGAAAGAGGGGTGGGGAAGTCGTGTGTTATTGGGGGAGGGGAGAGGGGCACATCTGAAACAACCCTGCCCTGGGGAGAGGTCCCGGCTGGAGGCGTCCAGCCAGTGAGCTGCAAAAGCCTGGGGTGAGAGACTTTTTTGTTTTCAATTCTTTTAGTCTGAGAAGTTCAATGTTAGTTTGTGTTTCATTTTTTATTTCCTTTGCAACCAGCTCTGATTTTTATGCCTCATTATTTATAATCACTTAAATTTCTTCTTTCTGTCGTGAATAACCTTGTTTTATCTAAACCAGTGTGTTTGGTTGATGTGTTTGAGACCCTTCACTTGAGATAACAGGGCTTGTGCATAGCGTTTTCTGTTAATGAAATGACAGACTTTCTATGAGCTTGCATTGGCCAGTAGAGCGCTGGGCAACCAGATGCACATTTCTGGGTGGACAGTTTGGGACAGGGAGGTTGCTGGTGTCTCCTGCAGTGTAACTCAGCAGTGGCTGGCTATAGCACTCTTCCTGTGTTGCTGGGAGCAAGTGACATGCTAGAGACTGTGTGTGAACGCCCAATGGCTGTTCTCACAGTGAAGCAGTGTAAAAGGCACTCCAGACTGGAGAACTGAGGGCACCAAGCTGTTCAACAATCAAGATTGTACCTGGCCAATGTCACAGGGGGAAGAAAAGGGGCAGGCATCTGAAGAGTAGGGGGAAGCAAGGGAAAGGGCAGGGGCAAGGGGGATTGAGGTTGAGCAGAGGGGCAGACAAAAGAAGGGGGGGAGCTGGCACTCGGGGGGCAGAGGGAAGGGGTGGGCACCAGGGAGCAGAGAGGGTGAGGAGAGTGGCAGGGGCCAGGAGGGAGTCGAGAAACAGGGCAGACCCAAGGGTGGAAGAGGGGATCAGGGGAGGGACAGAGAGGGCGAGGGGAGGGATGGGAGCCATAGGAGCTGAGGGGGAAAGGGAAGAAGTGGCTGACAGGGTGTGAAGTGATGGGGACTCCAGGGTGCAGAGGGCGGTTGGGGGGAGGGGCAGGTACCAGGATGGCAGGGGGCAAAGGAAGGGGCGCGTTCCAGGCACAGTCCAAGTAAACCCCAGCAGGGGACTTTTGTCTCAGATGCTTTGGTCTGTGTTGAGTAATTTCAGGAGTGCTGAAGAGGGGGAAACTGAGGCAGGGAGCTTGCAGGCCACCCTGAGGCAGCTGAGGGGTGCCCCAGGGCACCTCCCCATAGCAATTCTGTGAAACTGGCACCATGTACAGAGCTGCTGCCTTCCCCCACGGACAGAGCCTGGCTCTCTCCAGTCTGGCTGTCTGGGCCCCCCACCGCAGTGTCTGAGCCCAGCGGAGCCGGCGCCAGAGTGAGAACCTGGAGTGAGCGCTGAGCACAGGGTGTTTGTGCCTCCTGCCCAGCTCCCGGCCCCCCCAGCCCAGCTTCCTGCCTGCTCCCGCTGCCCCACAACCTCCAGATCCCCCTGAGCCTGCCCCTCCCCCGACCTCAGGCTGCCTCTGCCCTTCCCTGCCCTGCACCTGGGGGTACGGAGCCCCCTGCTGGCTGGATGCTGAACTGGGGGTGACCCAGGGCCCAGCATGGAGCCAGCCAGGTCTCTACAAAACCCTCTGCCCGACCCAGCCAGACAGGCCCAGGGTGGGCTCATGGATCAGGGAAGTGCCCGCTCCCCGCCTGGCGGCCCCGGTGCTCTGAGGGTCCCTGGCGCAGGATGCAGCCACTCCCCGGGCAGCTGCAGCAGGACAGAGCTGGGGCACAACAGGGCTTGCAAATAGTGCCAGAGGGGCTGAGCGCAGGGGCTCTCCTGGGAGAGCAGGAAGGCAAGTGTCTGGAGCATCCCCGGTTTGAAGTTCTTGCCTGGGGCCCCTCAGCGCCAGCCCCCCACACAGGCCAGGCACAAGCCGAGCTCCGGGCGCCTTTGGTGAGAGGGTCTTGAGACCCCTCCCCCGGAAACCCCCACTTACCGCTTGTGCCTCTGGGGGGAGGAGACCAAGCAGGAGCGGGCCCTGGAGCAGAGCGGGGGTGCAGCGTGGGTGAGGTCTCAGGAGTGGGCGTAGCAGGGGATGGGGACACGGTGCCCCCCCGCCCAGCTCCCCAAAGGCAGGAGTCACGTGCCCCCATGGA
>NW_027132541.1:0-43165 GCF_026122565.2 Emydura macquarii macquarii | reverse complement strand
GCAGCTGAGAATCTGAGCCAGGAGGCTGTTAATTACTAGAGCTGTTTAAAAATCAGAATTTCCATCCTCTGTGAAATTCAGGATAAAATGAATGTCAAAATATTAATCAGGAGAAGAAGCTGAAATTCAACTTTTAGCATTACATTCAGTTCCAAAAATATGTGAAAATATCTGGTTTTCACATTTGATCAAACCAATTTCTTTTGACATTCACAGATCAAAACATTTTGTTTCAGCATGGTTCAACATTGCCCAACAGCTGTGGTTCCTCATGGGAGTTGTAGTTTGGGTGCCTTGTGCCCCCATTCTCTTCTGTGTACCAGGATCCCTCGTTGGAGTACATTTCCCATGATGCAGAGCAGTGGCTTAGCCAGTAGGGAAACCATGGTGCGTTATAGGAGATGTGGTCTGGGGGAATCTAGCTCATGGAGGAGAATGGAGGTAGGAGGCACCCAAACTACAGCTCCTCTGAGGTACCCTGGTAGCTCAGCTGGATACAGACAAACGTTGAACTGACCTGAAACAAAATCACTGCTTGGTGGAAAATTGCAAAATCAACACCTACCTTTGGAAAAATTGGAAACATTCATTTTTGCAGAAAACACCCTTTTTGTCCCAGAAATATTTCAATGGAAAATCTCCCACCAGCTCTACTAAAGAGAACAGACTAGTCTTAGCATGATGTCCACACCTGCACTGATTTCCCTGTAGTTCATGGAGTGGATGGGTGTTGCCTTTGAGTCTGGGTTGTCATTTCTTGGTGTAGAATTCCCAGCCCTGACCACCTCCCCAGCATCCTGTGTAGCATCTCAAAGAATCCGGTGCGCACCTGCCATGGTGTGTAATGCACATTTATTTTTATTTTGGTAACCAAGGATTTTGTGATGCGCTATAGAGGCCCCGACGGCTATTGGATCGGCCTCCACAGGGAACCAGGACAGCCCTGGAAATGGACCAACGGCACCGAATTCAACCACTGGTGAGTCCCCCTCAGTTCTGTTAACTCAGTGAATGA
Organism: Emydura macquarii macquarii; assembly: GCF_026122565.2. Classification (NCBI taxonomy): domain Eukaryota; kingdom Metazoa; phylum Chordata; order Testudines; family Chelidae; genus Emydura; species Emydura macquarii. The sequence goes on along the minus strand of NW_027132541.1, from coordinate 42,150 downwards.
TGCAGCTCCCATTTCAAACAGAAGAGTGGCCCTGGGGTTAAGGCCCTGGGCTGTGACTTGGGGAATTTGGGTTTAGTTCCTAGCTCTGCCGGAGATTTGCTGGGCCACCTTGAGTGACTTGCTCGGGGCTGGATTCTCACTGCTCGGTGAAGCTGCTCTAACGGCTGTGTGGGTTTTTTAAATTATGTGTTTATTTGTTGCTGTTGCAGGTTTCCAATACTGGGGAGAGAAGAATGTGCTTTTATAAGCCACGATATTGTCAGTTCCAGCTGCTCCAGGGAAGGACGCTGGATCTGCAGCAAATGCGCGGAGAAAACAGAAGGCAAAGCAAAGTGACAGTAACCTGGCTGAGGCAGGTGTTGGCCGTTTTAATGGGGCTCTCCAAAGCTGCCTCAGCGAGTGGGGGACTTGATGATGTTGGTGAGGAGGAGACAGGCCCAGCAGGAAGGAAGAGAGACGCTCGCTGAAGGAACAGCCGATATCTCTTCCTCTGGGAGTCTCTGGCACCCGTGGCCCTCCCAGGCTGCGGGCAGCCCCTGCGTTTCGGTTACATAACATTTGGAGCCTGCTGCTTAAAATCCATCCACGGCCTTTGTACTTATTTTCCCGCTGTGCCCTCGTCCATGTTCCTTTTCCTGCCGAAATGCAGCTATCCCCGGCCTGAATTCACCCTTGGTGATCACACAGCCCCCGACAATGGGCAGATGGGCCGTACGCTCTGCATACGATAGCACAGGCAGGTGCAGGAGCAGCGTGGTGGGACAGGCTGGCAGCAAGGCCTGCTGGGAGAGGAAGCGGGTATAACAGCTCGCTCTGGATCAGAGAGAACTTTTGACTTGGATACTGGAAGTGGAGCAGCCGACCCTGCAGCGTCCTCCTGTCCAAGGCCACGAGCAGGAACCGGACAAGGGCTGTGTGTCTGGACACGGTGATCTGCCAGGGGTGTCTGGAGGTGCCGTGGGCCCCTGCCGCCATGGACTGAAGGTGGGAACCCCTGGAGCCTTGGCGAAGGACTTACAAACCGCTGCTATAAGGCAAGATGGGCTGTTTTTCAGCATGAAGAGACACCATGGACAGGAGGGGATTGCTGGACCATGCTAGCATAGACGCGTGTGTGCGTGCTTTCATCCATGGGCGAGTAAATAAATATAATATATCTATAATAAATACACATTATAATAAATAAACCAGCTGTGGGAAAGGAAACTTTTATTTTGTAAACTTTAAGTCCTCATGGGAATGGCAGCTCCCAACCCAGAGGGGAAACTGAGGCAGAAGCTATATCCTATCAACAAAGATGTGAGCACTGCTCCACACACGCGGGGACTAATGAGCTGAGGCTAATGTGTGCATCGCTCTCCTTTTTCTGTCATGACCTGTAAGAGAAGGGCACTAAGTAGGAAAAGGGTTTTTCCTGGTCTCTGTCTATAACAGGCAGGGCTCAGCACTGATGTCTCCTCCCTGGGAAAGAAGGTGTGTCTCCTGAGACTACTGGAGCATGGGTCTGCCTCCCACAGCCTGAGCGAGAGACGGGTCATCTGCTAGGATAGGTTGTAGATCAAGGTAGAAACCTCTGAAGCTGGTGCCTGACTGGGTGAAGCTGAGATGCCATCGTTAGTGTCAGGAGTTAACGACCCGTCAGGGCAGGATGGGCAGAGGTGCACCAGGTCCCAGGCCGGAGGGGAGCAATGGACGGGCCGTGGAAGAGATCTGAGAGCGGCACCTGACAGAGGAGACAGGAAATAAATCAGGGGTGAAATTCAGGTGGAAGCCCAGCTCCCCACCTGGATAAAATCAGCCGTAGCTCCATTGCAGTCAGTGGATCTAAGCTGATTTTACACAAGCTGGGGACTTGGGGCAGATTTCTCTCTCCCAGTGCTGGGGCAGTTGGGATAAATTTCCCCTGACTGTGCAGAGCCTTAGTCCCGACGGCCCCATCCCTGCCTCTGCAGCCCCTGCAACCTCTGCTGCAATGTGCAACGGCAGAGTGTGGAGTCATTGTTCTATAGGCGGAGGTGGGATGGGGGCCAGGACTCCTGGGTTCTAGCCCCAGCTCTGTGAGAGGGGAGGGGCTAGTGGGTTAGAGGAGGGGGCTGGGATCCAGGACACCTGGGTTCCAATTCCCACTTCGCCACCAATTCTCTGTGTGATCTTGGGCCCGTCAGTTTCTTTGTCTTGGTTTCCCAGAGGTGAAATGGGGCTAACGGTGCAGCCCCCTGAGGTCGCTGCTGTACCCTGCTCAGAGCAGGACGGCGTCTCGCTGGCAAATCCACTGCAATCCAGAGCCACAGCTGTCCCAATTAATCTGATTCCCCTTCACCGTCCCACAGCTGTTCTCTTCAGCCTGGCCTAGCCCTGGGAACCTGCGGACACAGCAGAGGGTCCCTGTCAGCGCAGGTGGGTCCATCACACTCAGTCGCTGGCGGCTCTTCCCTGCTCTAACAGGGTCCACGGCCGGCCTCTCCTCCAGCTCTGCCCTGGGGGGCTGCCCCCTCTCCACCGCTGTCAGGGGCCTGGCCGGGGTCTGTAACGGCCTCTCCCTGCCCAGATCCCAGGGATCTGCTCCATCCTCATCCTCCTGCTGCGCTAGACCCTGCCCATCCCCCTGTCCTGCTCCACATCTCCTCCCCACCTGGCTGTGCAGACGCTGCCCCTCCCAGTCTCCTCCTGCCTCCCTGGCTGCCCTGTTCTCCCCTGGGCGGGGTCAGGGCCAGTTTTACCTGTGACCCATCAGCTGCGTCTCAGCTGAGACTGATCAGGTGACTAGTGATGGTAGCCAGGGGCTCAGCTGCAGAGGAGGAAGCTAAACAGCTAAAAAGCAGCAGTTTGGACCCAAGGGAGCCAGCCGGGAATGCTGGGGCCAGGCTCACACCAGCACCAGCTCTTGGGCTGTCCTTGTGGGGTAGATGATCTCATGCAGGCTGCTGACACCAGTCTAGGCAGTAATGAAGGAGAGGGAGGAGAAAGCTGCTCCCAGGGCAGGAACAAGACAAGGGTGGCCGTGCCGGAGCGAGCAGAAGAAACAGCAGAAAAGCAGGAAAGACTCAAGTGTTCCAGTGAAATGGCTGGTCCAGGATGTGCTGACAGGGGATATAAACCTCCTGAAAGGGGCAGAGTGAAGTGGGGGAGATGGGGAAAGAGCTAGAAAGCTCCAAGGAGGAGATCATCTCTTACCTGCATGTCAGAGCCAGGAACCAGTGGGGGAAACTATTAAAATGCCAGGAAAACTGACAGTGAGCTGCCAACTGGCTGAGTAGCTGATGGAGAGCAGAGGACTTGTCTAGGGGGTGTTGACTGACATGACTGAAGACGAAGTGAAGCAAGGCGGGTGGGAGAAGGTGTTATATTTTAAGCAGCCACTTAGCAAGAGGAGAAAACCAGTTGTGTGAGGTGTATTTAAGGGAGAAAACTGTCTAGACAGGCTAACAAGAGGATACCATATTTTTGGGGGCAAAACCATATACCGTACCCTCAGTATTGTGCTATTGATGCAAGTATATGTAAAGGGCAAATTAGATGCAGTGACCGTGGAGGGGAACATGCCTGTGCCAATGGTGTGGAAGGGACAGAATTAAAGGGCAGCGACTGTGGAGGTGAGCAGAGCGAGTGCAGCATGTAGAGGGGCAGAGCAGCCAGGCAAGCAAGAGGGATCCAAAAACCCTGTTACAAATAACCTGTTGTGTGTGGAAATGACTAGGCTGCGTCTAAGATCAAAAGGGGAAGGGAGAAGGAAACGTAGTGAGAGAGAGAGAGAGAGAGAAACCCACAACAGACTAAATCAAAGGATACAATGAGTGAGACATAGGAAAAGACATATTCTGAATGGACAGAAGTTTACAGCTTTTAAGATTGAAGTAACAAACTGCAAATCACAGGTGGAGGGAAGGAAAAACCAGAAAATGAAAACACTAGGTAAGGCGGCAGGAAATGTCCCTGTGTGTTAGCAACTTATCCGTAGAACAATTGCATGCTTTGTAAGTGAAGGAAATACAGGCGGATAAACAGAACGCTACTAACTAGTTACTGTTGGGATGCACAGAGTCTGATAGCGGATGGACAGGAACTAAAGAAATATATCCTGGATAAGGCCACTAAACCGGATATCGTTTGCATACAAGAAACATGGTTAATAGGAAAACTAGATTTCAGAATCCCAGGGTCTGGCATTTCCAGGCAAGACAGAGGTAGGGAGGGGCGGGGGAGTTTGTACATTCCTTAAGGAAAACCTCCATTGTCTTGAAAATTTAGGTGAAGAAAGTAAATGTACAGTAAAATGCTACTAAGATTTCAGTGCAAAATAAATCTCCATCATTCAGACTACATGACATACAACCCCAGTGGAAACTGGAAATGAAGGATTTGACAGAGATGAAGATGCAAGAGGCCCGTATATTATTAACTGAATGTAAATGAGACCTAAACAGCTGTAAAAGAGTGTGGGGGAAGTGCAAAAATTCTAATTACAGCAAATGTCTGGAAGAGTTCATGATGAAAATAACTCAGTAATACCGACTGATGATACACCCGCTAGTTTAATGAAGCCAGTGGAAATCTCTCCTGTCTCCACCCAGGAATTATCAAGTATCAAAGCAAGCAAATGCTGCTGGGAAGCTGACAAAGAGGAGGGCAGGGGAAGTGATCACTCTGCTGTGCTTAACCTTTGTTCATACGACCTGTGACTTTTGCCCAAAGAAACTAAGAAAAGAAAAACCTAAAATTTTGATGAAACCCCATTGTCTAGGTGCTGAAGGGGAGAAAAACTTTGCAGTTGACACGTTTTGATCATCTCTAGTTAACACCCCTCTTATGATATTGAAATGGTAAACTGTTTAGGGTAGGAACTGTCTGTTAACTTTATGTATGCACAACACCCAGCACAAGGGGGCCATAATCCTGGCTGAGACACCAACAGAGACAAGAACACAGGAATTGCCAGACTGGATCAACCCAGGGGCCCATCTACCCTGGTATCCCATCTCCACCAAGGGCTGAACCAGCCCCTCCACAGGAAGGTTCGCTAACATTGCACAAGGCAGACATGAAATAATCTGCCCACTGGGAAAGATTCTTCCTGCCTCCTGTTAGTTAGAGGATGGGGCTCATGCCCCGAAGCAGGAGGGTTAGATCCCTGCCCGAACTCTTGGACATTTTAACATTCACTGTTATAACTCCAGACACCCTTTGTGGCTTCCCCAGGCCTTCAAATACTTGTGGCTTAGCTTTCTGGGCAGCCAGTGGGATGCCGAATGGCACCGTCCAGCCAAGCCCGAGGGATGGCGATGAGAGGCCTGGGCCGTGGGGCTGTTTGCTGGCTGGGATGTTCCTGCGCTGGAGTGGAACAGCTGGTGCCGTTAGCCGTCTGACCTAGCAGGGACTCAGGCTGAGCTTTTCCAAAGTGATCAGTGATTTGGGGGGGCCCAGTTTGCGACACCTTAAGGGGTTAGAAAGTGCCGAGCATCCGCCCTTTGCACATCCGCCCATTTCAAAGCAACTTCAGCTGGTCACCTGGGAACCGTGGGAGCCAAAATCACCAGTAGCTCCAGAAAATCTGGGCTGTAATCATTCTGTGGGGACAACCAGGAGGAGATGGGCTGGAATAAGGCAGGGAAGGAACTGACCTAAATATTAGTGGGCAAAAGCTTCCTGTCCATGAAATGGGTCCAGCCGGGTGTGCCCAAGGGAAGGCTGGAGAGACCCATCACTCGGGACATTGCAAACCATGGCTCTGAATCCACCCACACACGCCCGTGTGTAACTTTATGCACAACGTTATCCCATTGCAGTCACTGGGTCTGTTCACTTGTGTACACTTAGGCAGCTGTGTAAGTTTTTGCGGGCTCACGGCTCAGGCTGGATGAATCACTCAGAATCAGCTACAAGGGGGATAACCCTGCACTGATCCCTAGGGGAGTGGCTGCATGAACATGTGGGATTTTTTCCCTTCTGTGATTTCTCTGAGGGAGTTTGCATTTGGTCACCTCCGTGCAACAAACAGATTCACCTTCACCACCAGAAGGAGCCGTCTGTGTTCATATCCCTGGAGCAGTGGGTGCGCACATTCAACCTTTGTTTCCGAGGGAGATAAGATTTTAAATATAGTTAGAGTTGGAAAGATCAGATGTTTATCGGTAAATGTTGATCTCACCATGCACACACACAGTGATGAAATGTATTTCCATCAGTGATGGTAGACATTTATAGACAGGCAAAGTTAGAAAAATGGTACTTGAGACCTTCATTAGAGTTCAATTAAGAGTAAAATTACTACCTACAATGCTGACAGTTTGTGTTTTCACTTAATGTTTGTGCTTTACAGTTAACTTTTTTAGTTCAAAATCTACTGTCATTAATTAGTTATTATCTCACCCTCCCCATAGTCCGACCCCCCACATTATGTCTTACAGCTGTTAAAATTTAAATCAATATAATTAATAAAAATGTTTAAAACCCATCCTTTTGCACAACTGTAAAAATTTAAATAGATGAAAATAGAAAAACAATGCTTAAAAATAAACATGGATGTTCTCCTTCAAAACTGTAAAATAATAAAAATCAAATGCTGCCGAATCTAAAACTGCTTCATTAGTTTTGTAAGGCGTGAGATTGTTTCCAGCTAACAAGTTGTAAGTCGAAACGCATGTAAATGGCTAAGGAGCAGACCTGAGCCTCCAGGACAATGGCTGGTATAAACATCTGATGGCTCAGGAAGCCAGATGTCCTCTTAGTGATTCCAATTCCAATGAGAATAGCACATTTGCTTTTAAGAGTTTCGGTTTCATCTGCCATCTATCTTCTTCCTCCACCCCACTCCCCACCCCGAGTGTAACCCTAGCATCCTGGATGTAAGCAGAGTGATTAAAAGTGTCTCTGCTTGTATGTAATGACCATTATCGCTGCTGTTCTCTCCGGATGGGACAATGTCTGTATTTGGAAGTGAACAGATAAAGAATTTCAACGTACTATGTAAGCGATAAGAAAGCGTATATAACTGACCACTGTAACACCAGGAAGTTGAAGCTGATTTATCCGACTTCCCGGTATGGTGAATAAACCTCTTCAGTATTGTTTGTGCTGCCTGATTCTTGGAGAAAGAATCCTTCGTGCTTTACACGGCAATTTTTGTATCTAACTTTTCAGTGTGTTTCATTTCTTGCCTTCATTCATTTCACTCTTTCCACTGTGACCCCTGGTCCTGAAAACCTTTGAAAACCCACCAGGCTTTGCTCACATGGATTCAGTTTGACTACTCCCGTGTTTAAAGCTAAGCATGCAGTCTTGTCAGCCACTCATGATTTTATCATGTGTCTTGTCATAGCTGGTGTTTTTCTTAATGTCTGCACAGAGGTCACTGGAGGCAGGATGGGAAGGGGTCACAGGGCTGCAGGGTTTGCAATAACAGAGGTAATACAGCTGCCAGCTCTCTCTTTCCTCTGTGCTGACTCTGCAGGCCGAACAAGAGAGAACTGTCAGTGAAGGCCATTTCTGAAGTCACTGTTCAGAACGTAGCTGCTCTGTAAGTGATTTCCCTTGCTGTTGCTGAGCCAGCTTCTGCTTGTGCCTCTGGGCCCCTGTCATGGGCTGGGGGTGCCGCGGAGAAGAGTTTAGATGGCGAATGGGAAGATCCAGAGTATCGCAGTAAATCCAGTGCAGGCAGGTTAAGGAGGGGTCTAACCATCCCACTTCAGGGCATGAGCAGAGGTGTGTTGGGGGAGGGGTTGTGTCCCTTTGTGGCCCCCTCCCTCCTTTCCTGCCCAGGGCGACCCTTCTCCTGCCCCCCTCCCCAAACTTAAGTCCTAAAAAAATCATCATATCTTTTAGCAGGGCCTGCGGCTGACTCGGGTGCGGCTGGTGGAAAATCGAGCACGTCTGCCTCCCAGTCACGTGATCAGAAACAGAAAGTTCAGGAAAGCAACCGGCCGAGAAATTAAGCTGCCTGGGCCAGTTTATATATCTTGTCCAGATATGTATATCTAACCGCCATACCCCCTTCCCTCCCCAAATTAAGCAGTCAAACTCCACCTATGTCTCCCTGGCACTCGCTATGGACTATCACGGAGGTTGGTGGGGACACCAAGATCGGAATCCAGCTCCGACTCCTCTGATGACAGGTTTACACAGGAGTCACTGAGACCAGAATCCAGCCCATAGTCCTCCAGAATCCATCCAGTCCTCCAGGCTGGGCCATTTCTGCTCTGTACGTTGCTTTGCGGTCACATATTTGCAGTGGTGGGCACCAACTTTTGGTTCTTGCAGGGGTTCAATGGCAGGAGGGAGGGGAGATTCAAGGGGTCAGTGGGTGTGAAGATCATGGGCCTGTCATGTGTCCCCAGCTTTGGATGAACAAGTAATGGTGGAAGTGCAACTGACAGCAATTCAGTGTCAGAAACTTGCCTTCTGCAGTTGGGGAAGTATCTGTTTTCCACTTCCCTCCTGCAAATCAAACACAGCTGCCTCATTGTCCTTCCTGCCAGTCTTCTCTATGCAGCTGCCCTGGTCCTGGTCCTCTGTGGCTGTAGCTGGCCCTGCCTGTGCAGTGAAGATAAGAGTTACCCTGGTAGTGCACCCTGCTGCACAAACTGCCCTCTCCATGCCCCACCCGGCTCCTAGAGCTGTCCTAGGGATGGGGCCCACTGGAGTGAATGGAAAGGCTCCCCTGACACTTCAGTTGCATTTAGCAGCAGCCCCTCTGTCACACTGCGGGGCCTAGAGTCAGGCACCCAAGAAAGCAGCTGGGTTTTCACAGGGGCTCAGGCCCCACAAGTGAAGTGCTCAGGGTAGCCCACGTTGTGCTCATGACTCTGCCGCAGCCCTGGGATTATTAACACACCTGCCCTTCAGCTCAGCAGTGCAATGAGGTGCACTCAGAACAAACCCCTGGCTGGGTTATGAGGGGGATTGAACCTGGCACTTTCAGAACAAAAAGCAGCTCTCTTAATAGCTTGAGCCACAGGCCCACATCTGCAAGGCAGGCAGAAAGCAGCAAACTCCTGTCTGGTGTCTCCGCTAGAGGAGGGCAAAGCCACACTGCATCAGCGTGGGTTAGGCAGCAGGTCTGACAATCAGGCCACTCTCATTTATGGGCGGAGGGAGCTGACCTGCTTTCGGTGCTTGGGTTTGAAAGCTGCTGGTCTCCGCTGCTGAAAGTTGTCAGCCCAGCAAGGCCAGCGTCTCCGCTGCCGAGACCTGCTAAAGTGGTGACGTTTGCACCAGCGGTTCTAATTCCAGCCAATGCTGCTGTAAGCGACACTCTGGAGGCGCGTGTGCAGGAGTTTCCTCTTTTGGGTGTGATGCTTCCCTCTGGCCTGTTGCCTTTTCACATAAAAAGAGGAAGCAAAATATTGAGGGTTTTTTTTTTCTCTGATTGCACTGAGGGCTTGTTTCCAGGGCTTCCATGTGAAAGGTCCCCAACCTGAAATTGTGAAGATTTCAAGAAAACAATTTATCCCCTTATAAATAATAACAAACATTTGCATGGGAAAATCCCCTTGCTCGGAGAAGCTGAAGGTGGGTGTCAAAATAAAGCCCACAGTTAAGGTTAAGATTTTGTCAAGGTTATTTTTAGTAAAAGTCCTGGACAGGTCACAGGTTGCCGTGAATTTTTGTGCATTGCCCATGACCTGTCTGTGCCTTTTACTAAAAATAACAGGACGGCAGCTGGGAGCAGAGGAGGGGGCGCAGCGGTTGGCCTGTTCCTGGCTCCAGGGACCCCCACCGTCAGCTGCTATGGGTGGTTGTGATCCTGGAGTTCAGAGCTGCCACGGGTGGCGGAGGGACCCCAGAGCTCCAAAGTCCACTCAGCGTCCTGGCCTGTGCTTCTCCTCTCCCCTCCCAGCCTCTGGCTGCTCTGTCCTTAATTCTGCCCTGCTCTCGGCCCAGCCAGCTCCTGCTCACACAGAGAACGGGGGCGGGGAGGGGGAGGGGGTCCTTGCCGCCCTGGGTGTGTTAGCCTCTCCCCACTGGCCCTGGGGGCTCTCTGTCTCAGGGCCCTGCTTCCACCTCGACCGTTCCCCTTTGGTGCTGAGAGATGCCAACCAAAAGGACCCACTAGGTTTCAGTGAGGGGCCAGCCGTCCCCTTACATCTGTACCAATTAGAGTGAGCAGATGTCCTGATTTTATAGGGACAGTCCCGATATTTGGGGCTTTTTCTTATATAGACGCCTGACCTGCTTTTTGACTCCTTGCCACCTGGTCACCCTGGTACCAGTAGAAGCCTCTTTAGCCCAGTACAGCTGCAGGCAGGCTGGGGAGCCGAGCAGTGCAGTGAACGCTGCAGCAGGACTGTCTACATTCAGTCGCCAGCTAGATTCAGTTCCGCCTGGACTGCCGGCCTCACTGGCCCCTGCGGAGTTATCGGCGCCAGAGACGGTTGGCTCGGATCCCACTGCAGAGCTTGGCTCCCTGTCCCCTGGGCATGGTCCTGTAGCACTTGGCAGGGCAGTGGTTTTGTTTTGGCTCCAATCCTCAGCGATTCCCTTGCATTCTTGTTTCCCCTGGACCATGATAGGCTGATCAGAGCCGGGCGGAGCTGTGGGCCAGTATAAACCTGCCTCTCTGGGTGGGTACACACTGTAAGAGAGATGTCTCTGTGTGTGAGTGGCACAGCCCTGCAAACCCAGTCTGAGCAGACTCAACCTTTTCGTCCCTGTCAGCTGGGTGGCTGCTGATCAGGTGAGCAGGGAGCTGTGGACTGGGGGGGTGTATCTGCCTGGGGAGCTTTCTGGGGAAGTGGAGTTGGGCTGGTTCCATTCGGTCTCTCCCCTACTTTGTCTTTACGAATCTAGTTTAGCTCCCAGCTCATTTGCCCCTGAGGGTCTATGAGGGGCTGGTTACAAGGTGGCTTCTATGGGGCTGGGAGCAGGTGAAATACCCACGGGCAGGCCTTAGATGAGGTGTCTGGATGTGTCTACACTGCAAAGTGAGGTGGGTTCTCATCCCTTAACCCCCCTGCAGGACACACGGTTGTTTGCTCTGTACTCAGACCCTGGTTGCTGGCTCTGTTCGATGCATTTGCTCTTTTGCTGTGGCCGCCTGCTGCCCAGAGCTGCTGGGTTCACTGGCTGTCTCTGGGATCCCATTGTGTCATTCTGGAGCTGTCTGTGCCTGCAGATAAGGACCCTCCTGCTAACGACCTGCTCTGTAAGAGCAGATACACAGAGACCCTCTGCAGAGTGCCTGTCAGCTGCATTGGCTGGGCGCTAGTTACCAATTATTAAATTGCTGCCCTTGTGTGTGTGTGGCGGTGTGCGTGTGTGTGTGTGTGTGGGCGGGATGTGTGTGTGTGCTGTTAGTCTGCAAGGATCTAATATGTAATTTGCAAATGACACTCACCACGATCTGTGTAGCCTGGATCCTGGGAGCAGGGCAGAGGGGCGCTGTGAGGAAGATGAGCTGCTCCTTTAATTGTGCAATGAGAAGCGACACAGGAGGAGGTTGGGGGCAGCTCTAGGCAGCTCTGCAGTGGCAGAGACCAAAATCTGAGGACAATGCTGCTTTCCTTAGCCTGGTAATTTCTTGCAGACTGCTGGAAGAAAGCGACCCTCAGGGTGTGTCTACACCACATGCTGAGCGCAGGCTCTGACTCAGCTTTGAGCGCAAACCCCCTTCTGTCCACACACACCACCAATCAGTCTGATTCAGGTCTGGGATCCTAGCACCCACCTGGGGGTCTGGATCTGCACCTGAATTCTGTTCAGCTCCAAGCCCTGTCATTTCGCAGTGTGGACGCAGCTCAAGCTGCAGACCCATTAGAAGGTCCCAGGGCCAGGAATTGCAAGCCCAGGTTTATAATGAAATGTGGATTCTCAAGCAGGGGCTCGGACACAACGAGTCCAGCAGCTCGGGTCCCACAGAGCTGGGTTTGCCGTGTAGACGCACCTTTGGTGATTTGTTGGCACCATCACAGACCAGGTGCAATTGCTACTGGGTTGACGTTGATGCGAGTGTGTAACAGGGAGGGGAGAATTCTAACCTGGCAGCGTTTTATACCCACTAGGCAGGGGGCAGTGACCATCCGAGGGGTCGGGCAGGGGAGAAACGGGCTCCCTGCATGTGCCCAGGAGACTGGTATTGGAGAAACTGCTGCATTTTCTGCCACCCACATTCCTGCCCTTGCAGCATTTTATAACCCAAAATACGACTATCAGGCTCTTCCCAGCTGGCTGAGGTAGCAGTTGCCCCCTTCCCCAGTTACCCACTGATCTGCTGTTACCCCCGGGGAGCTGTGAGAAGCCGGGGCTGTCTGTTTAGCTGCTTTTATTGGGTGCATTGTTGTAGCCGTTTGTTTATTGCCCAGCTGATTGGGCAATAAACATTTCATTGCCAGTATGGGCCAGATGTTGTCAAGACCGTTCTGCAACGCCTCTCGTTCTGTTCCCCTCAAAAGCCAGATCTGCACCACTTCCCTCCGCCTCAAAAGTGCAGCAAATTGCTGATCAGAGGCAATGCGTTTTCACACAAGGCACAGCTAGCCTGTGGAACTCCCTGCCACAAGATCTCTTGGATCATTCCTCTTTTCTGAACGCTGCCAGCTCTTGGCATTTAGAGGGATAACGGGACCATCCAGCTTTATCACAGCTAGTGTTGCAAAGTAACCTGGAGTGGGAAGGGCTCTAAACCCTCCTGTGGCAAGGTGCAAGCCCCAGCTTGTAACCAAGGGGGTGTGGGAGGAATCTGTCCTGGGGGCAGGTTATTCCATCACTGTGCACTACAGGGGTGTCCTGCCCTTGTTCCAAACCAGCTGGGTGCTGGCTGCTATGGAAGATGGGGTGCTCACCTCAGATCTACTCAGCTGACAGCTCTGCTGCTCTCAGAAGGCTGAGCTGGGAATCTCTTGTCTGGTGCTGCTCTCCCAGTCTCTGTCCTGCCTTGGTGCTGGGACTTCATGGGGCATCCCCCCAGGGCAGGAAGCGGGAATGGCCCATCCGCATGTGACATTCCAGGCTCTCCCATTGAACAATAACTACTTCTTGTAAACTCCTTGCATTAGGGGGAAGCATCACTCCTGTCAGTTCAGGTGTGTCTTTAACAACTGCACAAACAGACACAATGACACAGAGCTGGGTGTCTGGCCCCATTAACTCCAGAGGGATTCACACCAGCCGGGGATCTGGCCCTGCTCTCTGCTCATGGCGGTAACTCCAGTCCAGCACATGCATCCGTGTGGTTACATTTGTCAAGTGCTTTGGGATCCTTCGGATGAAAATGGCTGTGGAGAAGGGGTTGGCCCGGCTTTGAGCAGGGGGTTGGACTAGACACCCCCTGAGGTCCTGCCAACCCTCATCTTCCAGGATTCTGTGAAACCAGGACAGTGCTAGCACTGTCAGCTGTAAACCACCCTGCTGTGCTGGGCTATGGCTGGTCAGATAAAACAACAACACAAGTGAGCCAGAATAACCCTGACCCTTCTCTCCACAGGCAAACCCTCCAGTACAGACCAGACGGGGCTTCAGTGGAAAGAAACCAAACACGAATGATTCAGCAACCTGGAATTGGTTTGATCAGCGCTTGCTAAGGCCTGGTTGACTCTGGGGATAAAAGCAGTGTCAGGGATACGTCAGTTCGTTCAAATACAGTCAGTCCCAGCCTGGCTGGTTGGGGTATTCGGGCAAAACTCACAATCAAATTACATGTGAAAGAGGGTTTCTCTGATCACCACATGCAGCCAAACTGCGCTTGAGCCGCAATCGAGGGAGCTGCTTTGAAGTTGTCCTTCAGAAGGGCTGGGCCAGCACTGCCAGACCCACTGTGAACAGGGCCTTAGTGACGGCAGGAAGGTGCTTCACGTGCGAACATGTCTCCGGTTCTGGAGTCCACGTCTCCTTCCCAGACAGTGGAGATGTCGGATGGGTCGTTGTCTCGTCCTGAGCACAAAGTTTCAGCTCCATTCCTGGGTTCCCAGGAAACCGAAACGAAACAAATGGAAATAACTCCTGAGACCATCGTTTGTTGTGCTTGTTGTGGTTGTTGTGCTTCTTGTGCTTGTTGTGCAGGTAGAGCCGCCTTTTTGGGATCTTCTCACACCTCTCCTGTCCATGTAGAACTTGCATTGACTCACCTGATGGCCTTTGTCTCCCTCTAGTGGTTGGGCCATGTAAAGGAGACAAGTCGGCTATTCCCTGCAATACACTACTGCTGTGTTTGTTTTTCAACCTTTTCCCATCTGTGTCCCCCTAAAATATTTTGACCAGGGGTGCAGACCTCTTTACAAATCCTAGACCCAGTTTGCAGACTCCCAGGATTCTGCAGACCACAGGCTGAAAGCCGTTAGCTCAGACAAGAGCCGTCTGTGTCTTTAGATCCCGAGATCCCTGCTGAAATCCCTACATCTTCACTCCACTTCCTCCTTCAGTGCTAGACAGGCTGGTCACATTTCCATCAACATCTTCTGGGTGGAAAATGATTTTTTGAACAGGACCATTTTTCCCCACAACTTTTTTTTTGTTCAAATTTTTCAGGGTTTCAAGGTGAAGTAATGCAAACCTTCATTTCAGATGGAAACATTTTTGTTTTGGGGGCAATTTTGTGTTTGAAAATAGGAGAAGAATCAATTTTGTATTTAAAATTTCAGGGTCTGCTCCCCCCTCCCCCGCCCCCATTCTCTTCCTTTTTATATAAACATTTTTTCATTGGAAACATTTTCACTGGGCAGGGGAAATCTCTGGAAACAAAAAATACAAAAAAAGGGGGGGGGGTGGAGACTTTCCTCTTATTTGGTGTGATAAGGTTTGGCCAAGTGGCTATGGAAGAGTCACATATTTGTAGTCCGGGAAGTGGGCGGGCCACTGCTAAAGGCCCCTCCCCCAGCCTAAGGGGAGGAGTCACTGAGCCCAGGACACAACTGATTGGTGGAGACAACTAATGAAAAAACAGGATGGGGCATGAGGGTTAAAGGGTGAAACAGAGGGTCCTGGAAGGGGACACTGAGCAGAGAACCCCGGCCAGCGCCCACTGCTCCTGCCGGCAGATATGTGAGCCTCAGATTAGTCAGAGCCCTGTTCCCGGCCAGTTGGGAAGGGGTAACCTAAGGTCAATGAAACCAGCTGGGGTTAATTAAGGCCCCACCTAAGACCTGTTCAAAGCTCTTGCTCCAGTCAGAGGCTGGGGGAGTTTGGAGCTGAAGGAAGCAGAGCAGAAGGACGAGAGGGACAGACCCATGGTTGGGGAAAGCTGCCACTACCAGGAGGGTGACTGCTAAAGCCCGGGGGGGGCAGCGTGGGGGAGCAGCCCAGGGAAAAGTCTGTAGTGGTCTAGGGGAGCCGGCAGCGGGAGGCTGCTGCCAGCAGGGCCCTGGGCTGGTGTCTGAAGTAGAGGGTGGGCTGGGACACCCCCGCCGGCCACAGCTGGGACAGCCAAAGCTCTGCCCAGAGAAGGGGTGAGGACCCCCTGGGCCCAGCCAGGGCCATAGGATACGGCGAGGGCTGACTGCTGAGGGAAGCGCCGGACTCAGGGGCGCTGGGCAGACCCCACATCAAGCGTCACAGCACATTGGGATGAAAAATTGCCCTTCGTCCTCTCAACTTCTTGCTGCATCTGCAAAATATCCTGATTTTAAAGCAGCTCCAGCTGATGCTGTTCACGGTCGCAGGGCCCAGCCCTCCTGCTGTCGCCCCAGCTGAGCATTAACGGCTTTTTCTACAGCAGGTTTGCTGTGTTGCTTAAAAGCATGGGCAAGTCATCACTGGAGAGTTCTCATCGGCATCGGCATTGGCATAGGCATCGGCATCGGCATCGGCATCGGCAAGTTTGTCCCGCCAGTTGAGTCTGGAGCCCGCAGTGACCCCGTCTCGGTGTCTTACATTCAGTGCTGGAAAAGTCACAATCCCACCAGCCTTCTTCTCCCCTCCACCCCCACAGCCCAGCCCTGCTGCAATAGTCACATCAGACTCTGCTGAGCCCTGGGCTTTTCTCTGGGCTTTCCCCACCCCCAGTGCCCAGCTCCCACTGGCTATTGGCTGGTGCTGCCATGTCACCTGAACACAGCTGGTTACCCAGGGCTGCGAGTCACCGTGTCACCCCCACTCTCCCAGCTGCCCGGTTAGTCTGTGTTTATTGCAAAGGCTAAAACGGCTAAAAGCAGCGAGCAGAATGATGAGTCGTCCATCCCGAGAATGGGCAGCGCCTTGCACACCTGGCTGGTGGCTAAAACGCCACTCTACGAATATCATAAGTGGCCTCACCCCTGGGCCTGCTTTAGAAAGCATAATTTTGTGCCCACAACACCCGGCCCTGGTGTCCTTCCCCCCAGACCAGCCCTGGCCATGCAGGTGCCGAAGTACCTGTTGTGCAGGTGCAATCAGGTGTCTCAACGGCAGCGTCTGGCAGCAGGCAAAATTGGAGCCGCAGCAAATGAGACGGGCTGGAAAAGGGAAACAGGGTTAGGTACAAACTCCACCTTCCACTGTGGAGACTCTATGTGTGCATGTGTATGTGTCTGTGTGCATGCACGGTGTTCCCTGTTGTGGTGTCACTGAAGGACTTGTTCCCATGGCCGCAGAGGGAGAAGAGCAAATCTCTGACCCTGTTACTTTCTCATCCACAGCAATGCAACATAAGCCATGTCCAGACAGCTGGGTCGGGTACCTAGGGAAGTGTTACTATTTCTCTCAGGATGAAGCGAACTGGACCTCCAGCCAGAGCAACTGCTCTGCATTCGGGGCCTCCTTGGCTGGGATCGACACCCAGCAGGAAATGGTGAGCTGCACAGGACAGGGTGACAAAGGCAATTTTATGCTGGGTTTGTCCTAGGGCTGACATGGCCCCAGCTGCTGCTTGAATTTAGGGCAACTTCCCACCGCCACTTCTACAGCCCAGATCAGCTGAGTGTTTTGTTTCAGCCTGGTTCAACATTCAACATTGTCTGTGATTCTTCGTGGGAGTTGTAGTTTGGTTGTTTTTTGCCCCCATTCACTTCTGTGTGCCAGGGTCCCTGGCTGGACTACATCTCCCATGATGCACCAGGTAGCTCAGCCAATAGGAAAATTATGGTGCATTATAGGAGATGTAGTCTGGGGGAACCAACTCATAGAGGAGAATGGAGGTAGGAGGCACCCGAACTACAGCTCCCATGAGGTACCCTGGTAGCTCAGCTGGCTACAGACTGATGTTGAACTGCGCTGAAACAATTGGAAAATGGAAAATTGAAAAATGTCAGCAAAATTAACACTTACCTTTGGAAAAATTCATTTTTGCAGAAAACACACTTTCCGTCACAGAAATATTTTGATGGAAAATCTCCCGCCAGCTCTGCTAACAACAACAGACTAGTCTTAGCATGATGTCCACACCTGGGCTGATTTCCCTGTAGTTCATGGAGCGGGTGGGTGTTGTCTGTGAGTCTGGATTGTCATTTCTTGGTGTAGAATTCCCAGCCCTGACCACCTGCCCAGCACCCTGCGTAGCAGCTCAGAGAATCTGGTGCCCACCTGCCATGGTGTGTAATGCACATTGATTTTTATTTTGGTAACACAGGATTTCATGATGCGCTATAAAGGCCCCTCTGACTATTGGATCGGCCTCCACAGGGAACCGGGCCAGCCCTGGAAATGGACCAACGGCACCGAATTCAACAACTGGTGAGTCCCTCTCAGTTCTGTTAACTCAGTGAATGCTGCAGCTCCCATTTAAAATGGAAGACTGGCCCTGGGGTTAAGGTCCTGGGCTGTAACTTGGGGAATTTGGGTTTAGTTCCTACCTTGAGTGACTTGCTCAGGGCTGGATTCTCACTGCTAGGTGAAACTGATCTAATGGTTGTGTAGGCTTTTTTTCAAAATTATGTATTTGTTGCTGTTGCAGGTTTCCAATAGCAGGAGCAGAAACGTGTGCTTTTATTAACGGCAACAGTATTTCCAGTTCCAGCTGCTCCAAAAAGCAATGCTGGATCTGCAGCAAATGAGCGGAGAAAACGGAAGGCAAAGCAAAGTGACCATAACCTCGAGGGGGAGCATGACCCCAATGGGGACAACGCTGGGGAGAAGGGCCCTGCCCCCTAGCGCCTGGGTGGGGTGTGACCACCATCAAAGCAGGGGTCTGACTCTCTCTGTCCCTGCAGCATTTAATAAATTCCATTTGCTTTGAACCATACGCATCGATCAGTGGGTCAGGAAAATGTCTAGTGCAGGGAGAGCCCCCCGGAGTGGGAGTACCCAAGCCCCTGAGCTAAGTGACCCAGACAAGGCTGGGGGTTGAGGCCCCCAGGAATCCTGGGCCCAGCCTTGTTGGGGTTCCAGGGACCCCACCCCACAGGAGAGTGGGAGGGGAGCCCTCGAGGTCAGGCCGGCCTCTGGGTAAAGGGAGGGGGAGCGAGGATTCAGATCCTTTCACTAGCCAACTCCACTGGGGTCATGTATGAGACTGGAAAGTTCCCCACAGTGATGGGACCATCCCCCACTTACACACACACTATCCATACGCTAGCACAGGCAACTGCCCTGTCCGTCAGGGCTGGAGGAAGAGGAAGCCGGGTACAAAAGCCCAGGCTCCCGCACTGGCACAGGGAAGGGAATCTGTTGAGGTGGAAACTGGAAGGAGATCAGCCCCCAGCTGTGTCCTCGTCTTCCCCTCTGCCTGCTGGGGAGGGGCTGCCCCATGGAGGGGAAACTCAGCCCATGGGGGGTGATGTTCTCTAAGAGAAGGGCACTGATGGGGGAAGGTTTTTCTCTAGTCTCTGCCTATAAAGGGCAGGGCTCAGCAGTGATGTCTCCTCCCTGGGACAGACCGTGTGTGTCCTGAGCCCCTGGACTGTGCGAGATCACACAGCTGGGCTGTTCGTTCTGGCCATGCACAATCCCGGGATCAATTCCTGCTTAGACAAAGTGTGAACAGTTGCACACACGCCCCAACCACCCTGCCCAGCATCATGTATGACAGCAGCAGCTCTAGGCACCAGCTGAGATCAGGGCCCCGTTGGGCCGGGCTCTGCACAGACACACAGTGAGCCAGGCTCTGCCCCAAGGAGTTCACAATCTAAATAGCAAGGACAGAGGCTGGGAGGGGAAACTGAGGCACAGAGAAGGCAAATGCCGTGTCAACAGTCACGTGATGGGTCAGAGGCAGGAATACCCCAGGGCTCCTGAATCCCAAGCCAGGGATCTCTGTGCTCCGTGGCCCGTCAAGAAGCAGCACACTCAGCGGTTGGGCGGTTTCACAGGAAGCTTTAATGTGCGTGTGATGATCATAATCACCAGCGGAGCCGGTGCCAGGCAGGAGCGAACGAAGCGATTCTGTAGGGGCGCAGCAGCTCCAGGGGCCCCTGCTCACATTTTATGATAAGAACTTGTCTTAGTATGGGGGGGGTCCCAAAAAATTCCTGCATGGGTCCCCCCAGGGGCCAGCACCCCCACTGCTACTGCCTCTGACCTATCGCTGTCAGCAGATCTCACCGTGCGGCACAAAGGAAGGTCAGGACCATCCACGTTTCACAGCTGGGGAAAGTGCAGCACAAAGGCTGTGTCTACACGGCAGGTCGGCACCTGGGGCTGGCCTGGATCAGCTGCTGTGGCCTTCGGCTAAGGCACTGGCTGTTTAATGGCTGGAGCCTGAGCTCTGGGACCCCGTGAGGCTGGAGTCACTGGGCCAGGATCCCCAGCTGGCCACTAGCTTGAAGACACTGGAGCTGTGCGGATTTACCCGCCCCGGGGCAGATTTCTCTCTCCCAGTGCCGGGGGAGCTGGGATAAATTTCCCCCTGACTGTGCAGAGCCTTAGTCCCGACGGCCCCAGCGCTGTGAGGAGGGAGGGGCTAGTGGGTTACAGGGATGGGGGCTGGGAACCAGCACGCCTGGATTCCATTTCCCACCAGTTCACCATGTGACCTTGGGCCGGTCAGTTTCTGGGTCTCGGTTTCCCAGGGGTGAAATGGGGCTAATGGTGCAGCCCCCTGAGGTCACTGCCATACCCTGCTCAGAGCAGGACGGCATCTCGCTGGCAAATCCACTGATATCCAGCGCTGCAGCTGTCCGAACGAATCTGATTCCCCTTCACCGTCCCACAGCTGTTCTCTTCAGCCTGGCCTAGCCCCGGGAACCTGCAGGACAAAGCAGAGGGCCCCTGTCAGCGCGGGTGGGTCGATCACACTCAGTCGCTGGCGGCTCTTCCCTGCTCTAACAGGATCTGCGGCCGGCCTCTCCTCCAGCTCTGCCCTGGGGGGCTGCCCCTCCACCGCTGTCAGGGGCCTGGCCGGGGTCTGTAACGGCCTCTCCCTGCCCAGATCCCAGGGATCTGCTCCATCCTCATCCTCCTGCTGTGCTAGACTCTGGCCATCCCCCTCTCCTGTTCCGCGTCACCTCCCCACTGGGCTGTTCAGACGCTGCCCCTCCCGGTCCCCTCCTGCCTCCCTGGCTGCTCTGTTCTCCCCTCCTCCCCTGCCCCACACGCCGGGGGATCCCCAGGGCTCTGGCCTGGCCCCTTTGCTCCAGCCTGGCCCAGCCACCATCTCTACGCTGGGGGATGCACAAATCTCTCCCTGCCCCACGGCTCTGTCTGCTCCTGCCCAGCCCCCCTCTCAGCCGGGCTCCCCATCACCCCTCCTGGGTCCCAGCATCATCTGACACTGAGCCCGGCTCCCGCTGGGATCCCGACCTTCCCCCAAACCTCCCCCGGCCCCTTCCACCCGCAGAGGGGAGGGAAAGTGTTTGACTCAAGGAATCACTCACCGGGTGAGATCCAGCCGGGAGCCGTCCAGCCAGGCCCAGGCCTTCTGCGGGGAGGGGACGGACAGTCCGACCCAGAACTTCTTTGACCCTTGGGTCAGGTTCTTCAGGAACTCCTGCAGTGAGCGTGCGACAGGCAGCTGGTGAGTGTAACTCTCTGGTCTTGCACATCCAAGTCTGCATCTACCTCAGCCCCACAACTACAGGCTGTCGTGTCCGTCTGGCAATCCCCATGCACAGCTGTCTGTCCATCCCTCCCTTTACATACCTCGCTCTCTCACACCCAGCCCCTCCCTTCCAGCTGAGCTGCGTTTGGCACACACAGAACGGGGAGGCTAACGGTGGCTTAAAGCTGCCATCGCCGGATCCCGGGGCTAGTGCTGTAGGCTGGGTGTGTCGAAGCAGCCTAAGGGGTTTGGACACCCTGCTATTAACAATTAATGGGAAGGGAGTGTCCAAACACCCTAGGCAGCTGTGAAAAATCCAAGCCCTAAAATGTATCTGAATGAGCCCCTTGGCCTCTGTTCCCAGGGCCCATCCCTGCAGGGGCAGCTCCAGCGGGATGTTATCGTCCCTTTACCAGCTCCTCCCGGTCCCGGATCACCAGCAGCTGAGACCCCCTCGCTGAGCAGTCGGCGCGGCTCTCGCGCCACGTTTTACTTCCTGTGGAGACCCAGTAGCACTTGTCCCCGCGCAGCCGCCAGTCTGAGGGGCAGAGTTTGCACCCGGAGCCCCCTGGAGAGAGAGAAGCATCACTAATGCTCTGAGTGCCCCGGCCTCAGTCCCGGCCACCCCCTTCCTGCGGCTGGGGCAGGGGATGGGGGTAAAATGGGTTTAAATTCCCTTTGTGCTGCCTGAAATCTGGGGCTGTGCGGGCCCCTGCCTGGCTCCTGGTGTCAGTTAGAGCAGCCTCGGGGCTGCTCTGCCTTATCCATTGCTGCCTTGTGTGCCCTGGGAAGCAGAGAATACCCATAGTGCACTGCGCTCTAGCCACACCCTCAGTCTGCCCCCTACACAGGGGGCTGGGAGTAGGGTGGGTGCAGGACCTTTATCCCAGCTTCACATCATCTAGGGAGGCCCGTGCAGGGGGGGTCTCATGGGGTGGCTGCATCCATTGCAAAGCCTCTTTACAGGCCAGGGTGGCCTAGAAGGGGCTAGGACAACGGAAGACGTGTTAGTGGAAATCTAGCCGGATATGGGGGGGGGGGAGGGGAGGGGAGGCGGGGGCTGGGGAGCCCAGCAGAGGAAGTGGGATCCCAGGGCTGTCAGGGGATGGGGAGGGACGGTGAGTACATGACACAGTCTCTCCGCTGGGACCCGACGCCGCTCTGCAAACGTGGCCATCCCGGTGCTGGATTATTTCAAAACCCGCCCGTGGGGTCCCCACCTGTGTGTACCTGGCACGGCCACTAGATGTCGCTGCCCCACACGGTCTGGGTCCAGCCCCACGCCCAGCCCCAGCCAAGGCGGCTGCAGTGACAGACGGGCACCGAGCGGGGCTGGGGGTGAGGGGGGTAGGTGGGTGCAGCCAGCAGGGGGTGGCCTGTCCCTGCTCTGCTCCAGCCCCTGGTCTGGGACGGCAGCTGGGTTTCCATGGGCAGCACCCGGGGCAGTGGGCAGCTCAGAGACACACAAGCCGGGGTTACCTGCTGGGCCGGGCTGGGCCGGGTGGCACAGAATTGGGGTCAGCTGGGATCGGAAACGCTCCAGCCGGGCGCTGCATTCTGCTGTGCAGGTGTCTCCGCTCCCAGGGGGTGTCGATGTGTCTCCGCTCCCAGGGGGTGTCGATGTGTCTCCGCTCCCAGCTCCGTGGCTCTCGGGGGCTGCCGGGGTCTGTCCCTTCTCGGACACCAGCTTGGAAACTGCAAAGCAGTGTCGGTTTGAGTGAGAGCGACCGGTCGATGTTACGGGGTTTGCTGGGTAAAAGCACCAGCAGAGAGTCGTGCAGAGACACCAGGCCTGGCCCAAGTCCGTTCAGCCTCCTCTCCTCTGGCTCCGATGAGCTTCGGGGCAGCTCCGAAGGGGCACGTTCTTAAAAAGTATCTAGCTCGTGGCAAGGGGAAATCACTGGGAATTAGGTGCCTAAATCCCTTAGGCTCCTTTGCAAACCCAGCCAGTGTTGTCACCCATTCTCAGCATCAAAACGCCCCCCGAACTGACTGCATCGGGGTTGCCCGACTGGATCAGACTTGGGGCCCATCTAACCTGGTATCCCACCTCCAAGGGCAGACAGCCCCAGCTGCTTCCGAGGAAGTAGCGAGACCCAGACTAGGCCCCTCCCTGCCCAGCCGTTAGCGGTTGGTTGATGCGCTGAAGCAGGAGGGTTACAGCCCCTGACAAAGCTCTTGGCTGCTTTTCTGTGAAGATACTTTTCTCCTGGAAACATTTAAACCAGCTGGAGCCAAGAACAATCCTGCCGGGTGCTGCATTAACAGCCCGAGAAGGGCATTACAGGGACCACGGCCCTGTCAGGGTGAAGCTGTCACTCCTGGATGCTCTGAGTGTATCCCCGGGGCTGATGGCTCGATTTTGTTTACGAGACACTTCCCCGGGCTGTGACTAGGGGTGTGGGACTGGGGACTAGAGGGACCCTGGGTGCGTATAAAATATACCGGCCCTGATCCTGTGTTCCACAGGCAGAACTCAGACAGCGGCCATGGGGCACGCTGAGTCTGGCAGTAATATCTAGGCACGGGGACCGGGACGCAGGCAACTTCGCATCCGGCTGTTCCCAGGCACTTACCCACCCGGCTCAGCACGATCACAGCCAAGGCCAGAACGATGCACCCAGCACCCAGCGCCACAAAGCAGTGTCTGTACCTCCGGAGAGCAGGCGGAGGAGCTGTAACAGCGAGGGGGGGACGCAGGGTCAGCAGCGGCTGGGGGGAAGGATCGTGGGCTATTTCACTGACAGCACCCAGCTGAGATCAGGGCCCCATTGTGCCAGGCGCTGTACAGACACACGGCGAGAGACAGACCCTGCCCTGACAGCTCACAGCGAGATAGCTGAAGGGGGGGTCGTTATCCCCATTTTACAGCCTGGGAGCTGCAGCCCTGAGAAATGACGGGATTTGTCCACGGTCATCCAGGGTCTGTGGCTTAGCTGGGGAAGGCACCGTACGTCCCGGCTCTACCCGCTCGTCCGCCCTTCCCCACACAGCAGCTCATCAGTCGTGAGCTCAGGCTAGTTCTGCAGCCCAGCCCCCATAATTAGACGGCCCCCACAAATCTCAGGCCTCCGCTGGGTTCCTCCACCCATAGGGACTTTTCCTGCAGCCCTGGATCCTGGGAGTGATCCCACTAATTCAGTAACGAGAGTCGGTGGGAGAAGTGGGGGCGAGTGGGTTAGAGGAGAGGGCTGGGAGCCAGGACTCCTGGGTTCTCTCCCGAGCACTGGGAGGGGAGGAGGGTCTAGTGGTTAGAGGGGGGGGAATTAGGACTCTCTGGTTCTGTCCCTAGCTTTGGGAGGGGAGTGGGGTTTAGTGGTGAGAGCAGGCTGTCTGGACTCCAAGATGCATGGGTTTTATTCAGGGTCTGGGGGGCTAGAGCAGCGGTGTGGGAGCCACGTGTTCAGAGGGGAGGAAGGGGTCTGTAGGATCAAGCCCCTGAGTCTGTCTATTGTCCAATAATATCCAGCTCCATGTAAACCCCCCGGCCCCTCCCTGGTGCGGCAGTGCCAGCCAGGACCCTGCTGCTGGGACATGGACCCCATGGATAAGGAGAGCAGGGGAGGGGAGGGGGGGGTTTCAGTTACTACCTTGGTTCCCAGCTGGGGACGGTCCGCCCAGGCTGCCCCTCTGGGGCCCCATGTCCGGCCCCGTGTCACCCTCCTCGTCCTGCATAGAGAGCAGCAGTGGAGCTACCAGGGGAGCGGGTGTGGGGCAGGGCCACCCTCCTGCTGGAGCGGAAGCACACACGCCTCTGAGAGGGGCCGGGGTGTGAAAGTGCACAGGAAACTGAGTCACTGCCCAGCACGTGTGGGGGGCGGGGGAGCCGGTCAGCCCCACTGCTCTCAGCTGCGTCTCCCTGCTGGGGCCGACGCTGGCTCAGCTGCATGCCCCCGGCGATGGCCACCCCAGCCCCGTGCAGCTGCAGCTGTCCTGACCCCAGGGTGAGGGGCTCCGTCTGTCTGTCTGGGGTGTCTCTGCCCCATCACTACAGCCTCTGAGGCCGTGTCTACACTAGACAATCTGTGCACCTGTGTTACGCCGACTTTCAGCCAGTGTTGTAATGCCAGCGGTGCTGATGCAGACTCTGCTCACCTCACGGCAATGGATGTGTCTTCACTCCAAGCCCTGCCACCGACCTGCGGGGCAGTGTGGGGAGCTGAGAGACCCAGCGCTCCGCTCCCTGGGGGCTGCCTTCCCCCCACACTCCCTGGTCCCACGTCCTAAGCCGGTCCCAGCTCCCAGCTGAGAGGCGGGCGGCAGACGCCTGCACCCTGGGTTAGAGCCACCCACCCCCCGGGCTCTCAGCCGGGGCAGCAGGCGCTCGCAGCTTGCCCGAGTCCTGGGCTCGCAGCGGCAGCCGCCCGCACCCTGGCTCGGAGCCCTCCAGCCCCGGGGCTGCCCCACAAGCCGGAGGGCAGCCCCCTTCCCCACTTGTCAATTTCACTTCTCTAGCAGAGCCATGAAATTGACACGTGTGACAGCCCCTCCATCCCTGCTCTGCCAACAAAAGCCCCACACCTCTCGTCCAGGGGGGTTTATTGTGTTGAAAAGACAGGCCAGTCTCGTCGCCGGGGGTGACTGTGGGGTGTGCACCAGCGCTGCTTTGCCCACAAAAGCTGACTTGTGTCGACAAACCTCTCTCGTGTAGACCCGGCCCCGAGTGCAGCTCCCAGCTCCCGTGGGCCACTGGCACGGCCGTCTGCTGAGAGGCTGAGCCCGTCGCTCTGAGAGCTGCCCCGAGCGTCACTGCCCCGGCAACGCTGCCTGAGTCTGCCGAGAGCCTGAGACAACGGCCCTGAGACGGGGGCAGGTATCTCATGGTAGCACCAGCACTGTCATCAGTTCCGGGAGGGGAGTGGGGTCTGGGGGGTTGGAGCTGGGGGGCTGGGTGCCAGGACTCCTGGGTTCTCTCCTAGCTCTAGGCACAGAGTGGGGTCTCGTGGGTCAGAGCAGCCAGGCTGGGGGTCCGGTGTCGAGATGTCAGTCCTAGCTCTGCCGCTGACTCTCCATGCAGCCCTACCTAGGTCAAGTTCCCGCTCTGTGCCTCAGTTTCCCCACCTGCGGAATGGGGATGATGAATCTGACTGAGAACTGGGCTGTGCTTTGAGATCCTCACAGGACGGGTGCTATATTAAAGGGCAAAAGATCATTCATGAGCATTTTATTGCTGAAGGAAGGGCCCGTTTCCAGTATTAAAGGGCCATCGATGCCCCGTTCAGAGCAGGACGGCATCTCGCTGGCAAATCCACTGATGTGCAGAGCTGCAGCTGTCTGAATAAATCTGATTCCCATTCACCGTCCCACAGCTGTTCCTTTGAGGCTGGCCTGACACGCGGAACCTGGGACCCCGACCTTCCTCCAAACCTCCCCGGGCCCTGATTTGACCCTTGTGTCAGGTCCTTCAGGAACTCCTGCAGTGAGCGTGCGACAGGCAGCTGGTGAGTGTAACTCTCTGGTCTTGCACATCCAAGTCTTCATCTACGTCAGCCCCACAACAACAGGCTGTCGTGTCCGTCTGGCAATCCCCATAGACAGCTGTCTGTCCATCCCTCCCTTCACTATTAATCCGTGTAATATTAAACTGTAGTTTAACTAAAGATGGGCACAAATGGGTTTGTAAAAAAATTATTAGTTACACTTGTAATATGAATTTACAGCAAACAAACCAATGGCTCTGAGATGTTATACGTTTTTCTGGTTTTAGAGTCCAAAAGGGTATTTCAGTAGCTATTAGCGTGGACAGCACTGAAGAGGTTTACATAGTTCAGAGTATATTATACGGCCCATTACTTTCTAGGAGGCTAGAAGTGCTAGAAGTGCTACAAAACTCTGTTTTCACTTACACTGATGTAAATTTGGGAGTAACACCAGTGACCTTAAGGGAGTTACTCTGGATTGACACAAATTTGTCGACGAAAGATCCCATTGAAGGATCAGTGTCCTAGTCTATTAGGTCCAATACACCCAGAATAAAAGAAGGCTTCTCTTCCGAAGATCTTAGAATCTAATGAAGATACAGTGACAAACAGGTGTGGCAACGGGGAAGAAAAGGGGAAGGGAAAGAGAAATAATATTCATTTATACAGGGCAAATATACACAATACATCTCAGAAGATCCTGCTTTGCCATTTGTCAGTCCATGGGCAGCACAGTAAGGGTGGGTCTTGTTTTAATGGTAGAACTAACAGTAAACGCTGTACGTGGGCGGGGAGAGGGGAGCTGTCTGTGTGTCAGACTTGCAGTGGACAGGAAATCAGAAGGCGGATCCTGTAATAATGATGAGACTGAGCTTTGGATTCCCAAGAGAGTGTTTGTTTATTACTGTTTCTTTCAGTGTATAGAAGATCCAAGCCAAGCTGCCGGGGTTTTACCATAGTTAAAATACAACACATAGAAATTGCTCAGGCAGGACCATGCCAGGCCTGTGATAATCACCCTGTGATAACAGTAGAAATAGCTCCATTGAAGAACAACTCCAGCCACAACCTGCAACCGACCCTTCGCTCACCGGCCACCAGCCCTGCTCCCACTCACAGGAGACAAAGCGAGTCTGGCAGCATTCATGCCTGGAAGGCTAGAAACCCGAGCGCTGGAAATCAAGTCAGGGAGCAAGCAGCAGGATCAAGAGCCGCACACAAAGCGCTGTCTGCGGCTACCTGTCCCCCATTGAAATGGAAGTGACTGCGCTGAAGTGCCTCTGCTGACCACAGCTGCATAGTTTTAATTCAGCCAAAAAGATGAGACTCACATGGTTTTATCCTGTGTCTCTAACCCAGTGGGACCCCCCCACCCAGTATAATTCAGAAATAATGAATCAGTTTGGTATTATCATCAATATATTTACCCACAAGAAGAGCTTCAGGCTCACAACTTGCAGTTCCCCTGATCTCTGTGTCAGTGGCTCTCAACCAGAGGTACACGTACCCTTGAGGGTACGCAGAGTGTGCCGGGGGTACATCAGCTCATCTAGATATTTGCCTAGTTTTACAGCAAGGCTCCATAAAAGCACCAGCCAAGTCAGCCCAGACTAAAATTTCATACAGACAATGACTTGTTTATGCTGCTCTATAGACCATACATGGAAATGGAAGTACAATATTTATATTCCAATTGGTTTATTTGATCATTATAGGGTAAAAATGAGGAAATAAGCAGCTGGTTCAGTAACAGTGGCTGTGACAGTTTTGTAGTTTTATGTCTGATTTTGTCAGCAAGTAGTTTTTAAGTGAGGTGTAACTTGGGGGGTACCCAAGACAAATCAGACTCCTGAAAGTCATCTGGAAAAGTTCAGAGCCATTGATTTATGTCTGTGCAGGGTTTATAAGTCAACACAGAGGTTGCTAGACCTTGCAGTTCATCGTGTAAGTTTTTCACACTGCTAGATACAGATTCTTCCTTGCTGTAACTCCGCTGACTTTAGCGGGATGACGATAGAGATGGATGGAGCCCTATGGTTTGTATAAGAATTAAGATTTTTTGGAAAAGTTCTTTATTTCCTTATTCAGTTGAAATGTCAGCCTTCACTGTCACCAGCAGAGGGCTGTATTGCTTGTTCCGTTTTTGTCCCTTGCACATTATATACTTGTCTGTCAAAAGCTGTGCCTGTAAATAACATGGTCACGCCCACATCCAAAGACATCACCTTTCACCAGGTAGGTGGGACGTGTTTTATCCAGTAATAATGTCAGGGCTGCAGGAGATGAAGGTAACGCAATGAGCTGTGCGTACACTTGCTCTCTTGAACTTAGAGCTGATTTTCTGTTCTGGCTGACGACTCGAGATAATCGGCCTGTTCTCTTGCTGTGGCATTGCTACTGCAGACTCTCAAAGTGAAAACTGAGGGAAAAAGTCTCAGGGTGAAAAAAATCTGCCCCCAGTGAATTGAATGGGAGTTTTGCCATTTAATTCAATAGGGGCAAGATTTTACACTCAGTGTTTGACCTCTTACATTAGAAAGGGTTGGTGGGTGGGGAGGGGGAGAATTTGAAAGGCCTGAAGGCTATGTCATCAGGGCCAATCTCCAATTGAGGTTTTAGGAAGAAACATCAAGTCAACAACTGAGTCTCCCTATATGTCTCTGTCCCCCTATAGCAATGCAGATCTAGCACCCAGTGGGTGGCTCTTTAAGGGGGGTCAGGGCCAGTTTTACCTGTGACCCATCAGCTGCGTCTCAGCTGAGACTGATCAGGTGACTAGTGATGGTAGCCAGGGGCTCAGCTGCAGACGAGGAAGCTAAACAGCTAAAAAGCAGCAGTTTGGACCCAGGGGAGCCGGCCGGGAATGCTGGGACCAGGCTCACACCAGCACCTGGGCTGTCCTTGTGGGGTAGATGATCTCATGCAGGCTGCTGACACCAGGCTAGGCAATAATGAAGGAGAGGGAGGAGAAAGCTGCTCCCAGGGCAGGAACAAGACAAGGGCGGCTGTGCCAGAACAAGCAGAAGAAACAGCAGAAAAGCAGGAAAGACTCAAGTGTTCCAGTGCAATGGCCAGTCCAGGATGTGCTGACAGGGGATATAAACCTCCTGAAAGGGGCAGAGTGAATTGGGGGAGACGGGGAAAGAGCTAGAAAGCTCCAAGGAGGAGATCATCTCTTACCTGCATGGCAGAGCCAGGAAGGAGGGGGAGAAACTATTAAAAATCCAGGAAAACTGACAGTGAGCTGCCAACTGGCTGAGTAGCTGATGGAGAGCAGAGGACTTGTCTAGAGGGTATTGCCTGACATGACTAACAATGAAGTGAAGCAAGGCAGGTGGGAGAAGGTGTTATATTTTAAGCAGTCAGTTAGCAAGAGGGGAAAACCAGTTGTGTGAGGTGCATTTAAGGGAGAAAACTGTCTAGACAGGCTAACAAGAGGATACCATATTTTTGGGGGTAAAACCATATACCCCACCCTCAGCGTTCTGCTATAGATGCAAGTATATGTAAAGGGAAAATTAGATGCAGTAAACGTGGAGGGGAACACGCCTGTGACAATGGTGTGGAAGGGACAGAATTAAAGGGCAGCGACTGTGGAGGTAAGCAGAGCGAGTGCAGCATGTAGAGGGGCAGAGCAGCCAGGCAAGCAAGAGGGATCCAAAATAACTATTACAAGTAACCTGTTGTGTGTCGAAGTTAGTAGGCTGCATCTAAGATCAAAAGGGGAAGAGAAAAAGAAACGTAGTGAGAGGGAGAGAGAAACCCACAACAGAATAAATCAAAGGATACAATGAGTGAGACATAGGAAAAGACATATTCTGAATGGACAGAAGTTTACAGCTTTTATGATTGAAGTAAGAAACTGCAAATCACAGGTGGAGGGAGGGAAAAACCAGAAAATGAAAACACTAGTTAAAGCAGCAGGAAATGTCCCTGTGTGTTAGCAACTTATCAGTAGAACAATTGCAAGTGAAATTTGTAAGTGAAGGAAATGCAGGCGGATAAACAGAACGCTACTAACTAGTTACTGTTGAGATGCACAGAGTCTGATAGTGGATGGACAGGAACTAAAGAAATATATCCTGGATAAGGCCACTAAACCGGATATCGTTTGCATACAAGAAACATGGTTAATAGGAAAACTAGATTTCAGAATCCCAGGGTCTGGCATTTCCAGCCAAGACAGAGGTAGGAACGGGAGAGGGAGTTTGTACATTCATTAAGGAAAACCTCCATTATCTTGAAAACTTAGGTGAAGACAGTAAATGTACAGTAAAATGCTACTAAGATTTCAATGCAAAATAAATCTCCATCTTTCAGACTATGTGACATACAACCCCTGTGGAAAACTGGAAATGAAGGATTTGATGGAGATGAAGATGCAAGAGGTCCGTATATTATTAACTGAATGTAAAAGAGACCTAAACAGCTGTAAAAGAGTGTGGGGGAACTGAAAAAATTCTAAGAACAGCAAATGTCTTGAAGAGTTCATGATGAAAATAACTCAGTAATACCGACTGATGATACACCCGCTAGTTTAATGAAGCCAGTGGAAATCTCTCCTGTCTCCACCTGGAAATTATCAAGTATCAAAGCAAGCAAATGCTGCTGGGAAGCTGACATAGAGGAGGGCAGGGGAAGTGATCACTCTGCTGTGCTTAACCTTTGCGCAAGTCACAGGTCATATGAACAAAGGAACTAAGAAAAGAACGACCTACAATTTTGATGAAACCCCATTGTCTAGGTGCTGAAGGGGAGAAAAACTTTACAGTTGACACATTTTGATCATCTCTAGTTAACACCCCTCTTATGATATTGAAATGGTAAGTTGTTTAGGGTAGGAACTGTCTGTTAACTTCATGTATGCACAACACCCAGCACAATGGGGCCATAATCCTGGCTGAGACACCAACGGAGACAAGAACACAGGACTTGCCAGACTGGATCAGCCCAGGGGCCCATCTACCCCGGTATCCCGTCTCCACCAATGGCTGACACCAGCCCCTCCACAGGAAGGCATCGTTAACATTGCACAAGGCAGACATAAAATAATCTGCCCACTGGGAAAGGTTTTTCCTGCCTCCCGTCAGTTAGAGGATGGGGCTCATGCCCCGAAGCAGGAGGGTTAGATCCCTGCCCGAACTCTTGGACATTTTAACATTCACTGTTATAACTCCAGACACACTTTGTGGCTTCCCCAGGCCTTCAAATACTTGTGGCTTAGCTTTCTGGGCGGCCAGTGGGACGCCGAATGGCACCCTCCAGCCAAGCCTGAGGGATGGCGGTGAGAAGCCTGGGCCGTGGGGCTTTTTGCTGGCTGGGATGTCCCTGTGCTGGAGTGGAACAGCTGGTGCCGTTAGCCGTCTGACCTAGCAGGGACTTGGGCTGAGCTTTTCCAAAGTGATCGTTGATTTGAGGGACCCAGTTTGTGACACCTTAAAGGGTTAGAAAGTGCCAAGCATCCGCCCTTTGCACATCGCCCATTTCAAAGCAACTTCAGCTGGACACCTGGGAACTGTGGGAGCCAAAATCACCAGTAGCTCCAGAAAATCTGGGCTGTAATTATTCTGTGGGGACAACCAGGAGGAGATGGGCTGGAATAAGGTAGAGAAGGAACTAAACTAAATATTAGTGGGCAAAAACCTTCCTGTCCAGCCGGGGAGTGCCCAAGGGAAGGCTGGAGAGACCCATCACTCGGGACATTGCAAACCATGGCTCTGAACCCGGGCAGCCACACCCGTGTGTAACTTTGTGCACAACTTTATCCATTGCAGTCACTGGGTCTGCTCACTTGTGTACACATTGGCGGCTATTTAAACTTTTCCTGGCTCACGGCTCAGGCTGGATGAATGACTCAGAACGAGATACAACAGGGAGAACCCTGCACTGGTCCCTTTAAGGGCATGGCTGCATGGACGTGGGGATTCTTTCCCTCATGTAATTTCTCTGTGGGAGTTTGCACTTGGTCATGTCTGTGCAATGAACAGATTCACCTTCACCACCAGGAGGAGCCGTCTGTGTTCATATCCCTGGAGCAGGGGGTGTGCACATTAACCCTTTGTTTCCGAGGGAGATAAGATTTTACATATATTTAGAGTTGGAAAGATTAGATGTTTATCGGTAAATGTTAAATGGGTTCCTTAGGGAGGTGGTGGAATCTCCATCCTTAGGGGTTTTGAAGGTGTGGCTTGACAAAGCCCTGGCTGGGATGATTTGGTTGGGGTTGGCCCTGCTTTGAGCAGGTGGTTGGACTAGATACCTCTAGAGGTCCCTTCCAACCCTCATCTTCTACGATTCTAGGAAATGTGGATTTCACCAGCACACAAAGAAAGAAAAATGTGCTTGAGAACTTATTAAAGTTTGATTTAAGCTTAAATTTTGACATATGATGGCAGGTTTTGTTTTAACGGTTATAAAACATTATCTTTTTTAATCTTAACATCTACCATCATTAACTAGTTATTGTCTGACCCCTTCTTGTCAGACCCCACAACTGTGAAAATTTAAATCAATATAAATAATAAAAAAGTTCATAAATAAAAATAAAATAAAGAAACCTATCATTTTCCTCAACTGTGAAAACTGAAGAAGATAAAAATAGAAAAAAATGCTAAAAAATAAGCATCGATATTACCCCTCAGAATTATAAATAAATAAGAATCAAATTCTGCCAAGCCTAAATATATTCATTAGTTTACAACAAAAGGACTTGGAAATGTAAATAAAAATCCATGTTGAGTGTCAGAGAGTGTCAGAGAGGCAGAGCTCGATGGAGGGGATGGATCCCAGGAGGTCACAGAATATTGGGGCAGCTGCTTTGGCCAATGTAGACTCTGCTTAGGTCTGGCTCTCCTGTGCTGACCGAAGGACTCTCAGATGCCGTATTCCAGGAGCACTAAGAAATGCTGCCTTGTTTTGCAGAGGCGGCCTCTGTCACTGACAACGCTCACGGGTGCAGGGCTCCTGGAGGGACAGCAGAGCCCACAGGAGTCTGAATCCTTCGCAGGCCCTGTGAGAGCACACGGGGAGACACCAGGGTGCTGGAGCTGGGAGGCCCCGTCTCGGAGCTGTGGGGCCGCGTGGCCCACCCTGGTACAAAGCTCCGCTCAGGCCCTGGCACGTCCTCGGCGTGCTGCCACAGGGGCTGGAGGAAGGTCAGGGCAGAACAAAACCCTGTGGAGCTGCGACGCCTTGTTTGCACTTAGGGCTTGTCTACACTAACAGCGCTGCACCGGTACAGCTGTGCTGCTCTAACGCTTCGGGAAGACGCTACCTGCACTGACGGGAGGGCTTCTCCCATCGTGTGGTACTCCCTCTCCCCGAGAGGCAGTAGCTATGGTGACGGGAGAAGCCCTCCCATCAATGTAGTGCTGTCTGCACCAGGGGTCAGGTCGGCAGAAGTGTGTGGCTCAAGGGTGTGGGGTTTTCACACCCCTGAGCGAGAGAGTGACACCGAGGTGAGTTTGTCGCGTAGACCATGGCTTAGATTGAACAGCCAGAATCAGACACAATTGCTCAATGAAGGTGTCTTCAGATGAGGGTTTACCAGTCAGAGCGATTCTGTGTAACTCTGCACTTCATTCCTCAGTGAAAACCAAGCCATAGTTCGGAGTCATCTGTGCATAAATGAACTTGTACAATCAGACGTGAATGTCTTTACAATCCCCCACAGACACCAATGACTGGCTCAGCCTCTCATCAGGATCAACAGAGAAACCCACAGGCAGGATTTCCCCTCCAAGTATCTTTGGATTTACACAGCTCCTAACACGCCCATTTTCTGACTCTCTTATCTCTTAAAAAAGCCCAGTTCAATGGCCCTGGAATGTGAGTACCGAGTTCTCCCCTGGCAGACACACGCAGGGGGGAGTACAAGGCAGTATTACGTGTCACAGAGATGAGATCAGCGTAATTGAAGCCAGATGTCATGAAAACCAGCATGTTCACTCTCTAGTGTGCTCTCTTTCACAGGCAGTGACTGTCTCTCTGTGGGTACATCTGCACTGGGCCTGGGGGGTCAATCCCAGCTCGGTGTTCAGACCCGCACTAGCTCGGATGGAGCCAGTGTGCTAAAAATAGCCGTGTAGCCGCGGTCGCCCAGATGGGCTGCTGAGCCGCAATATGTACCTGCCTTTTCTGATGGGATTCTCCTCGGCGTGGCTAACCTGTCCTGCCATCGTGCAGCCATGGGTCCCACTGCTGTATGTAGTGCATGAGCTTGATCGGAGCTGGCACAGGTACGGCTATCTGAGCTGGAAATTACACCTGCAACTCCTGCATCTGTGCAGCGCCCTGCACAATGGGGCCATGATCTCAGCTGGGGCAGGGATGATCAAAGCAGATGAAATCCCTGTGCAGTTATCTGACTTTGAAGCCATTTTTTACTGATTACAGTAGGGAAGAGAAACTGCAAGGGGCTGTCTTCAGCATGGGGTGTTTTTATTTCTAACAGCTGATCCCTCCCACCCTAACGCCTTCTGCTTACATTTTTTCCATGGACTGTAGCACCTAATACTAAATGTTGTTCAGAGTTTAGAAGTGTCAGTTTCCTGCCTGAGTAACACAGAGGTGTCATGTTTGCTGCTTTGTTCATATCCAGGGGCTATCACGAGATCTAGGCGTGTATTGCTCTTGCTTCCTGTCCTCTCAGCCTGTTTAGAGAAGTGCTTGTAACGCACCCGTAGCTCACTGCAGAGGCTGCCCGATGTCTTCCTCATTTTGCTCTGTCTTTATTCCTGGGTAAGCTACCTCATTTAGCTCTGTCATTCCTGTTCTCTGAGTTAGGTAGCTGAGCTCAGGGCCCCATTGTGCCAGGTGTTGCATCTACGCCTAATAGGAGACAGTCCCTGCCCTGAACAGTTACTATCTAAGGGCGTGAGCCAAAGCCCATTAAAGTGAGAGGGAGCCTGTGCTGATTTCAATGGGCTTCAGAGCAGCCCTTACATTGTAAGCCCTCTGGGGCAGAGACTTTCCCTTCTTGTGTGTCAGCAAGACAGACTGAGGGAGGGGGGAGAAACCCTTCAGGTCACACTCGGGTTAGGTTTTTCAAGTTTTTCTCCACAAAGAAAGAAACTAGAAACTTATGTTATTTACAAAACAGAGCTGGGATTTTCACCTAATTCCCATGACTCCAGGAGCTGGAGCTTTCAGAAACACAGCACGTATTAGGAGAGAGTTGGCAACCCTGTCTCTCAGACAGCAGCTAGACCTGCTCCCCCACGTGCAGTGCTGTCTGCCAGCTCTCCTTGCCCACTCCCCACCCAGCTGCTCCAGAACTTGTGTAACATGAGGTCTGCCAGGGGATGGAGGGACATTTCTCTCTGCCCTACATCCCTGCAGGGCTGCGTTAGACAAGGGGATCTCTAGCCCAGGGAAGAGCGATGATAATGAATTCCTCAGTGATTCCTTGAAACAGACGAGATGACTGTGCAGTTGTTGGTTGACTTGTCAAACATTTTTAAAAGTCACGCTGAGTGATATCTACCCCGTGGGGTTGTTATTATTCATCAGATCTTTTCTTAGCCATTGGCTTTCTGGTCCCCAGTAGAGATAAAACACTAGTGTGGATTCCTGATATGGCCAACTGTGACCGACGGTGCTTGGGGCTCTCCCGAAGCAGGTCAGGGGGGTTGGTGCAACCCCTGTCCCGTGCAGACCCCGAAGTGTCATGCTTTGCCTATCACGCCCCTGTTTGAAAGCTCCTCTGGTGTGGTGTCACCCAGCAATCTCCCTGGGCTGAGTGGGTGGCCATCCTGGAGCGTCTCTGGGCGTGGCCAGGCTCCAAAACAGTAGCGCTGGGCAGCAGGATGGCCCTGAAGTTTCTCTAGGCGTGGCAGGGCTCACCAAGCAGTCTTATGGGACAACAGAGCAGTCTTGAGGCCCCTCTGGGTGTGGCAGGGGCTGGATCCCTTCTGGCGGGCTCCGGGAGTGAATCTCTCCCCTCTATTGTCCCACCCCGCCGTGGGCTTTTTACCCCGCTTCCTGCCAAGGAGTGTGCAGCGTGCATGACGTGGAGGGGCCTTCCTGGCCCCTGAGGAAGCTGGCGGGAGGGGCAGGTACACCCCGTCACACCAACACGTCTTTGCTGAGCGACGCTGGGTATTTTCAGGTTATTTCAAGATCATTTTGAATGCGTCAGTTTCACTTCTTGCTTTCTGCACCTGTTTCGGGCTGTCCTCTTATATCACTGCAAAGATGAAATGCCACGTTGTGTATTAGTCCCCTTAACTCTCAGTCTTTACCCCAAGAGAACGTGCTTCCTTTAGGTCTGTTATTATTATTGTGTATTTTATTGTAGCAGCTCGCTGTCCCAGCAGAGATCAGGGCCCTGTTCTGCTGGGTGCTGCCCGGACACGCAGTGAGAGACATTCCCTATCCCCAAATGTTTGCAGTTTAATATCCTAACCAAAGCCCAGTAAAGCGAAGGGAACTCTGGGTTGATTTCAGTGGGTTTTGGATCAGGCCCTACATCGACAAGGCAGAGGAAGGGCGGGAGTCGTAAGATGGCAGAACTGAGGCACACAGAGGTGGTTTGATGAGTCCAAGGTCCCACAGGGAATCTGGGACATTGACTCCAGATGTCCAGAGTTGACAGGAAATATATACATTGAACTATACAATTGGGACACTTCTCCTGGGATTCCCAGAATGTTAGAATTTAAGGTTTCTCTAGCAGCTTTAATCCTGCCCCTTCATTAGTGCCGGCTGGAAAATGCATTTCTTTGTCTTCCACTGAAAATGTCAATGAAAAGAACAACAAAACCAATTTGTTTTGCTCTACATTGTCTGTGGACAAATTTGACTTTTCATCCAAACACAAAACCCAACAAAACTCAGAAAGCTTTCCAATGGAAAGTCAGAATTCTCTGTGGCGAGCCAATTCTTTGCATTAAAATTCTTGTTTAATCCAAAACCCAGTTTTCTGTCAAAGGAGTTTTGATGGAAAATGTTCAATCAGCCCCACCCTGAGCCCTGGCAAACCCCTTAGTAACACGCACTATCCCTGGGGGGCGGCTTGATTCCCGTTCTAACCCCTTCTCGCGCTCTGTCCTTGCGTGTTCTCTGTATGTTGGTTACGGGGGATCGTGGCTCTGTTCTGGAGGATGGGACGCAGCGGTTCTGTGGTCTGCAGCTGGGATTTCCTAGGTGTGCTGGATGGTAGCTGGTGTCTCTACAAGCCTTCAGCCCTGGCTCCCGCCTCATCATCGCTCTCAGCCTGCCACGGCCCACACATGGGACGCAGTGTGCCACGAAGACCCAGGACAAGGCTCACAAACATGCCCCATGCAGGAAGCAGAGGATGCTGTGGGATTCCTCCGAGGGGGGCCAGGTGCCCGGTTTTCAACCAGAAAGTCCGGTCGAAAAGGGGACCTGGCAGTGTCTGGTCAGATCTACTGACTGGACACCCCAAGTCCGGTTACTGCGGGCGGTGGAAGAGCCAGATCATCACCTGCACCAGCCCCTCCTCAGCCGGGGCCGCCTCCTCCCTGCATCAGGTGGCTGCAGCTCCCAGCCCCGGCTCTGCAGGTGAATCTCCCCGGACCTGGGCAGAGGCGGGGGAAGAAGGGGAGAGCAGCACGTGATGGGGGGAGAGGTGAAGAGGAGCGAATGGGGGGTGGGGAGCTAGGGGAGTTAGGGGCAGAGGCGGCGCCTTGGGGGCAGGAACGGGGCAGGCCCTTGAGGAAGAGGTGGGGCGGGGGGTTAAATATTACAAAGTTGGCAGCCCTGATTGTCCTGCCTTGAAAGTGAAGATCTCTCCCAGCAGGCTCAGGCTCAGGGTTGGGCCATTTTCAACTGAGAAGTTCCACTGGTGCGAGGCCGACCCACTGGAACGGAAATGAGTCAACAACTGCCAATGTGAGCAACCGCTGATGTGAGATCTCACCTCACCACAACTTCTGCTGCTGCTCTGAAACGGGGCTTTCTGCTGGTAACGGCCCCACCCCACCACACACACCCGCCCTCTCCAGCGGGGCCGCACTGGAAACCACACGCTCGGGCAGCACATCCTGCCCTGCAAATACGTTTGTTCCCCTTGCAGCTCTGCCTGACTTCACACCGCACAGCCCTGCTCCTCCCGCATTGAGTCCAGTGTCTGCAACACACCCCACCTCGTCCCCACTTCAGACGCCCCTGTTCCAGCCCTTGCACCCCCCAGTGCCTTTAAATGCCTTTAAATGTGACAAGTGCGGCAGAGATTCTCTCTTGAGTGAGTCTCTCCAGCCACGCCACAGCTGCCATAAAACACAAGAGGCCCAACTTTGAGGCTTTAAAATGCTTTCTTTAGTTTTCAGAATCATGGTTTCCCTGTGAAAGGATTTAAAGAATAATCGGGAACCATTCAGGCAGCCGTATACACAAACTAAAGAAGGGAAACGTCCTAGCTGGCTGGTCTCTCTGTTCATTAGCATCATGGCACAGTTAAATGCAACTTGTTCTGTATAAACCGAGACAGGTCAGGGTGAACCGAAGCTCCGGGGTGTGAAGACATCTGTGATTGCCACATGGAAGGATTGCTTCATGGGTCGCTGCCCAGTCACACTGGCAGGGGAAGCTCCTTAGCTGAAGTGGTGGTTGCGTTAGGTCTAAGTTCAGACATTTCCGAACTCTGGAGTCACAGCAGAGCAGAGCTGGTCACATTTTTTCATTTTAAGACAGATGTTCCCACCGGAAAACTTCCCTTTTGACATGATTTTTGGGGGGTTTTCATCAGAAACTAAAAACGTTTCCATTTTCAGCAGTAGAAATGAAATATTTTTTTTAGTTATAAAGCAATGGAAGAATTTCTGTCAATCAGGTGAAAACTATCAGCAAAAGCAAACATTTGGGGCCAAAACACTTCATCCCGCTAAAGTAGCCGGTCTTCCCAGAGATGTTGTGAGCAGAAATACATTCATGATTGTGGGATGGTCAAACACTATGGTGATGAGGCCATAAAAAGACATTTGAAAACTGATCTATGTGGACCCAAAATAATTAATTTATGAACAAGCTGCTCTGGAATTTGCTTTAAAAAAATGTTCCATTCCAGGAAATGAACTCATGGAGTTCTTAATCATTCCTTCCCTAGAGATAAGCGGGATGTGTCCTCTCCGCCTGGTCGAAGGCAATCAGCCAAATTCACCCTGGCCTGCCCCTTGCACAGTTCTTGATACTAGCGCAAGGTGAGTATCCCGCATTGTGATTTGGAAGCATTTTGCACAGGTGTAAAGGATCACAGAAGGTGTCTGACGATGGGGAATCAGGCCCCGCCCACTCCTGCAGGGATAAGACCGCAGCCCGGCTGGCTCTGGCCTTCTGACCACTGAATGGGGAACATTGTCAGTCTCTGGCAACTCTTAATCAGCACCACCAGATATGGGTCATTCAGCGGACAATCAGTGCATTACTAGGCAGCTCTGGCATTTGTTTTCCATGCGTCACTCTCTTGAAAGCAAAACATTATTACAGTGCCAGTAACTAGCTATTATAGAACAGGGCGTAAACACAGATCCCAATGAAATGTATTAATGGAGAAGAGCAACAAGAATGATCTGAGGCTGGGAAAACTTGCCTTACACTGAGAGATGAAAGGATAGCGCTAGGTGCAGTGATCTGAATATGTTGTGCACTCCACACAAAATACAGTTTGGGGTCAGCCAAACGTTAAAACTCTTCATGAATTCACCAAAGAGTTTAGGCCAAAAAGTAAACTTGGGGCTAGATTCTCTAGAGGACGTAGGCACCATTTATTAAATGGAGGAGGTGGTGTTCCCAGTGCCCCCACTTATACCCAGTGGTTATGGCACTTGCCTGGCGTGGGGGAAGTGTTGGTCTGTAAGTCCCTACGTGAGGAGAAGGTTTGGAAAGCAGAAGACCCTTTACTCTCACAGGCAAAGACCGAGTGAGATTCCATGGCTGGAAGTTGAAGCTCTAAACCATTCTGGAAGCTCTCAAAGCACTGCTCTAAATCATCCCACGCCTGCTTCTAAATCATCACCCGCCCTGCTTCTACAGCGTGGCTCTGCAGCTCAAATTGCAACTCCTCATGCCTTCAGCGGTGAAAGTCCCTGCTTCAACTCTGGATAACCCCTCCCACCCCTTTTGAGGCCAGTGACTCTAATTTTCACTGTGTGGGCAAGTCCCCTCCCCTCTGGAGTTTCACGGGTGGGAGAGTCAGAGGAGAAGCCAAGCCCATCATGTGTGATCAGCCTGAAATGCAGGCCTGATGTTCTTCTCTGGCCGAGGGGCCACGCAGAAGACATGCCAGGAGGATGGGCTGAGTGCAAGGGGAGGCCAGTGGAACAGCCAATGACATGGAAAAGTGGCTGATTGAAACCTGCTATAAGGCACCGCTTTATCACACAATTAGTCAGCGGAACTCACTGCCACAAGAGACTATGGAAGGCAAGAGCTTAGTAAGATTCAAAGTAGAATGAGGCATCTCTAAGGATAATCGGAGGTGTCAGAGTAAAGATACTAAAGGACACCCAAGGGGTCTTGCAGACCTATAAGCCCTCCTGCTTCAGGGCATAAGACAACCTCTAACTATTGAGGGTCAGGAGGGAACTGGCCTGGAGGGGCAAGCAACTGTGCATGGGGCTACGTATTACCTAGTCCATCCCTGACAGGTGTTTGTCTGACCAGTTCTTAAAAACCTCCAGTGACGGTGATTCCACAGCCACCCTGGGTAATTTGTTCTGGTGCGTAACTACCTTGAAAGTTAGAGCAATTTTCCTAACGTTGAACCAAAATCCTTTTTGCTGCAGTTTAAGCCCATTACTTCTTGTTCTCAGCAGTAAAAGAGAACAATTTATCACCCTCTTTATAACAACCTGCTACGCGCCTGAAGAGTGTTGTTATGTCCCCCGCCCCCACTCAGCCTTTTCTCCAGACTAAACAAACCCCGGTTTTTAATCGCAGGTCATGTTTTCTAGGCCTTTTGTCATTTTTGTTGCTATCCTCTGGACTTTCTCCAATCTGTCCACATCTTCCCCGAAGCCTGGGACCCAGAACTGGACACTGCCCTCCCCTGAGGGCTTATCAGTGCTGCGTGGAATGGAAGAATCACTTCTCGTGTCTTGCTTACAACACTCCAGCTAATGCAGCCCAGAGATGTAGATGGACCCTGAGCTGAACCAGCCTGGCAATGGCGATGATCCGATAGAAATCAGGCTTGCAATGGAAAGCTCATGACATTGTTAAATAAGGAGAATGCCCCGCTCTACCCCATGGCTGTAAAACGATTCCACCTTTTAGGTTGAATGACAGTATCGGCTTCATTGATTTCTTTGCTGCTTTTGGAGTTCCCTGAATTTGGAGCAATATAATAGTATAATTGATTTCAGGCAGCATCTTTTATATGAACCAGGCATCCTCTAATCAGGAGTTTGAAAAGCCCAGCCTGCTGGATGTGCCAGTGTGGCTCTACCGGGCATATTTAAATTCCATAGCATCTCATCTTTCATTTAAAAATAAAAAGCAAGTGTCCAGCCATCACAGCTGCAAAGAAACCCTTCTAAATGTGACCCAAGTGTAACACGCTGCCTGAGTCTGCAGAGAGCCTGAGAGACAACCTCTCCGAGAGGGGGAAACTTCCTTGTGTGTCACTGTGAATGTACAGGGACCCCAGAGCAACGAATCTCCACCCCTGTTAATCTCACCAAGTGTTAAATCCTAAACCTAATGGTGAGACATTAAAAGAAGAAGCAAGTGCGAGAAAACATGTTTTTGAAGAGATGAAATTGCAGGAGATGGTGCGATAATAAGAGACCTCTTAGAAAGATCTACCATCTCCCTATCTGTCTTACCACTATCTTGAATAAAACTGGTTGCTAAAAAATGTTTTCTTTTCCTGTGAGAAAATTTTGCCATTTTACAAAAGACTGAAAACCTCTCAGCATCTGTTGACAAGAACTCAACATTTTCTGCAGAGGGCAG